>NC_056725.1:1235252859-1235340359 GCF_019279795.1 Protopterus annectens
TTTGAGGATATCCCTGCAGATGTCCTGATTTTTATTTATTTATTTTTTATTTTATTATTTGATTTATTTACCAGGAAAGTCCAACTTGGAACAAAGCCAATTTTCAGTGGAGGCCCGGGGAGAAATGCTCCAGATGCATGTCTTTGTAACATGGGAGGAAACCAGAGTACCCGGAAAAAACTCACACGAATGCAGGTAGGACATGCAGACTCCATACAGAAGGCACTCCGGCCAAGAATCAAACCAGAGAACCTCTTGTTGTGAGGTGACAACGCTACCTCTGCACCACTGCACCACCCGTTATAGGGAGTTATTTTGATAATGCAGTATTGTGTGTGTATACAGTTACACACAGTCAGGCTTGGAGACAAGCATGTGGGTCTGGTAGCCTGGAGGAGACCCAGACAGACTGCACACTTGCAGCCACAACTGGTGAGGTGGTTACTTCAGGGTGGGAGCTACCCTGTAGCAGTGTGACTGAAAGTGAGCTACAGCTGCTTGTAGGTGCTGATGTTCCCTTTGACAGAGTGATGGCAAGGGCAGAAGTGAGTAGTAGTAGCCAGGCTGACAGTAAGTGTACCGCTGTCAGAGGATACCAGACTTCCTGTGGAAGGAGGGCTGGGAAGGGTTACCAAGAGAGAGAGTTGAGACAGGCTCAGCTCTCAAACCCTACATTACAAAGGTTGAGGGAGGTAGTTACTGAGGCACCTGATTCTCAAGGGAAGAGGGACTATGTATACTGGGACAAAGGGTTACTATATAGAGAGTGGACCCCTGAGGGAGGGCTAGAGGGTGAGAGAATACAGCAGTTGGTAGTGCCCAGAGCCTACCATCTGGCACTTCTAGCCATAACCCATGATGTTCCCTTTGCAGGTCATTTGGGCATAAAACATACAAAGAGACGTGTTATGCAGAACTTTTATTGGCTTGGGATTTCCAGAGATGTAACAGGATACTGCAGGAACTGTGAGCAGTGCCAAAAGGTAGGCAAGGCAGGAGACAAGGGGAACACTCCTTTGGTGCCTTTGCCTGTGATTGAGGAGCCATTTCAGAGGGTAGCTATAGATATTGTGGGGCCTCTAAGTATCCCAAGTTCCACAGGGAAAATATATATCCTAGTGATAGTACATTATGCTACCAGATGCCCTGAGGTGGTGGTTGTGTCCTCCATGGAGGCAGAAAAGGTGGCAAATGCTTTATTAGAAATTTTCAGCAGGTAGGTTTTCCAAAAGAAATACTGACTGACAGAGGTGGTAATTTCATGTAAGACCTGCTGGCTTGTCTGTGGAAGCACTGTGGGGTGAAGCACCTAAAGAACACCCCCTACTATACCCAGACTAATGGTCTGGTTGAGAGGTTAAACTCTACACTCAAGATGATGCTGCAGGCATTTGCAAACCAGTTCAAGAGGGAGTGCGACAAATATTTGCCCCATCTGTTGTTTGCTTACAGAGAAGTTCCCCAGGAATCCACAGATTTTTCACCCTTTGAATTGCTGTATGGGCATAGGCCGCGGGGACCTCTAGATTTGATTCGAGATGAGTGGGAGAGTGAGTGTGAATCTCACAAGGAGTCTGTTGTGGCATATGTCCTAAACCTCAGGACAAGGATCATGGAAGTCATGGGCTTGGCCCAGGAAAACCTGGCAGAAGCCCAACAGCAGAAAAAAATCTGGTATGACAAGAATGCTTGAGATAGATAATATGCTGTAGGGCATCAGGTAATGGTTCTCATTCCTGTCAGACACACCAAGTTGCCAGCAGCTTGGGGAGGGACCCTACAAGGTGGTAAGGAAGGTCAGTGATGTCAACTGCATGGTAGAACTGCTAGGCAGTAGGCAGGGGTGCAAATTGTACCATGTTAACATGATGAATCCTTATCATGATAGGGAGGCTCTTGTGCTGAGTATTCGCAGTGGATGGCAGGAGGAGTCTGAGAGGGATCTGGAGACTGATCTCCTCAGCGGGGCTTGAACTGACAACTCAGTGGAAGGGGTAGCAATGTCCCAGCAGTTATCCCCCTACCCAGGTTCAAGAAATCTGAGCAGTGCTACACAAGTTTGGGGGCATGTTCAGTAGGAAACCAGGGTGCACCCACCTGGTGCAGCACCATGTGAATACAGCACCCTAAAGGCCTATTAAGCAGGCCCCTTATTGGGTACCTGAGAGAGACAAACAGACTCTGAGGGAGGAGATATAGGAAATGTTGGAACTAGGGGTAATTCAGGAGTCCAGCAGTCCCTGGGCCTCCCCAGTGGTGCTAGTACCAATGAAGGATGGCAGCACCAGGTTCTGTGTGGAAATTAGTCACACAGAGTCAGATGCTTACCCCATGACTAGGACAGATGAAGCCCTAGAGCAGCTAGGTGGGGTTAAGCATTTATTGATCTTACCAAGGGTTACTGGCAGGCACCCTTGACTCCCAGTACTACAGAGAGGTCAGCCTTTGTGACTCCTTTTGGCTTGTATGAGTTCAAGAAGATGCCCTTTGGATAAAAAAATGCCCCAGCAACTTTCCAGAGACTGGTAGAGCATATCCTACCAGGAGCAGGAGATTTTCCCCTTCTTTACCTATATGATATTGCCATCTACAGCCATTCCTGGCAAGACCACCTTCAGTATGTCAGGGAGGCACTGGGCAGACTACAGAGGGCAGGGTTGAACATTAATCCCAGCAAATGTCAGGTGGGTATGGCAGAGGTCTCCTACCTGGGACATAGAGTGGGGAGTGGTAAGATCAGGCCAGAACCTGCCAAAGTGGAAGACATTCAGGCATGGCCTACCCCTGTTACCAAAAAGCAGGTGAGGGCATTCTTAGGGACAGCAGGGTACTACAGAAAGTTTGTCCCCAATTATAGTACCATAGCTGCCCCCCTCACAGACCTGCCAAGGAAAAACAGAACAGATAAGGTAGTGTGGACCCCAGCATGTGAGCCAGCATTCCAGAAGCTTAAAGGAGCTTTGGGAGGACCCCCTGTGTTAGACAGTCCAGATTACAGCAAAGAATTGGTTGTGCAGGTGGATGCTTCAAACCATGGGGTGGGAGCTGTACTTAGCCAGGTTTCCTCAGAGGGAGAAGAGCACCCAGTGGTATATCTCAGTCATAGGCTCCAACCCAGAAAGGAATGCTAGGCAGCTGTAGAAAAGGAATGCCTCGCCATAGTGTGGGCACTGCAGAAATGTTAGCCTATCTGTATGGAAGGAAATTCACTGTAGTTACAGACCACAGTCCCTTAACATAGCTACATTGAGCCAGCCAGCAAAATGCCAAGTTACTACGGTGGAGCCTAGGCTTGCAAGCATATGATATGATAGTGCAGCACTGCAGTGGGGTTAGCAATGCCAACACAGATGGGCTCTCAAAACAGGGAATGAGGTAAGGTATTTCCAGATAGGCTCAAGCAACCTTTCTCAAGTGTCACTTGAAAAACTAGCTCGAGTTTTCGGGGGGGTGAGATATAGGGAATTATTGCCAGTGCAGCTAGCTGGAATTTTGTAAATAATTATATGTCATTTGTGAATATTGATATGATTTATCCAGAACTGTATGTTATGTAACTACAGCATGCCCTGCTGACTTAGAACAGAAAATAAGTTGAAATTAGATTGCTTTAAGACTGTGCTATAAAAGTTCTCTCTCAGTTTCAGTGTAGCAGACACAATGTCTAGAGCTAGAAGTTTTTTTATTGTCTTGGAAGAGAAGTAATTACTAGGTTTAAAAGGAAAAGTGTTTCATTGTTTTACAACTTCCAAGATCTGCAAACATCTGAGAGATATGTATTTTTAACACAGAGATGTTAAATTCTGTTAGTTTCTATTTTAGCCTGGGAAATGGTCAGGTGACAAAAAGTGATGTCAACCCAGCAGTAATATTTGATACTGATTTAAGAATTTTCTGTCAGAGAGAGACTGTGCATTTTGTATTTTGTCTTGGACCTAGCAAGAACATCCACTCATCATCACCATCTGCACTTGCCTTGCTATAAGTAAGATTTAGGGCACAATATCTCCTTTAGATATACTTAGGAATATAGTAAAGATTAGTTTAGATGTTTTCTGTATTTATTTCAGACTGTCCTGCATTGTTGTTTTAAATATTTCCTGTGATTTTTTAACTCTGTGGTTACTGTGTTTGTGTACTGAGTATTGTCTTGTTCTTTTATTATTTCTTATTAAATATATTTAAACCTATCTTAATGGCTGATATTTGTGAGACATATATAAGCTCTTAGAGTACTTGTGTATCTATTTGGTGGCCACTCCAATAGCCTTGCTTGGTCAGGTTACCATTTGGGTTAATAGTAACATTACACAGTAAGATTGGACAACCTTTGATAAGAGCTTTAAAGTAGTTGATAAGGGATTCTGATAGCAGTGATAGCTACCTTATAGTCTTGGCATAAGGGGGCATAGCTAGTAAATCTGTGCCAGCCTTTCACAGGTGTGTGTTTATGTATAAATCAAATCTCAAAGTGTGTGTGTGTGTGTGTGTGTGTGTGTGTGTGTGTGTGTGTGTGTGTGTGTGTGTGTGTGTGTGTGTGTGTGTGTGTGTGTGTGTGTGTGTGTGTGTGTGTCAGCTACTTGGGCAGGGACATGAAACACTGGTTGGAGAGAGAGAGAGAGTACTGGGAGCACTTAGTTTGGAACCCTGGCTAAGGTCTCAACTCTATAGCTGTGCCAGTGGGGTGTCTTACTGGGGATCTGGAGAGAGAGGGAGAAACCAGCCCCAGACTGACTGTGATCTCTGTGTGCTCTTAAGGGAAATTGCACTTTACTGTGTGTGCACTTGTTATCTTCCCAGTGTGTATATCCCCTAGCTGTTGACCATGGTGAAGACTGAGGCTCATTGATTACTGGGCCAGTGCAGGGGTGTCACAGAAGCATTCAACAACTTGGCTTTAATGCCTTCAGGTTATATCTTCAGGTAATGCCTGCAGGAGAAGCCAAGAGTAATGCCTCATAACAGCACCAAAGGCAGCAACTCTGGAAGATGCATCAGCAGCATCATAGCTGCCCTTGACAGATTGGCGAGCCACCTGAGAGCTAGAACCCAAAATAGACACAGCAGAAGACTGCTTCAGAATCAGGGAAGTCAGAAATACAAGCTTCAGTAATCAAGCCCAGAGCATATCTGGTCATGTGGGTCTGGTAACTGACCACCCTAAAGGCCAAAGTGGAAGCAGTAAAGACATAGACCTTCTTTCCAATCCTCTCCAAATCCTATCCTTATCTGAAGGCAGAGACTTGGTAGATGGCAAAAGCCTAGAAGGCTTGTCAGAGACTGACAGCAGTATCAGCAGGATGACAAATAGAAATTGGCAATTTTCAGGAACCTTAAAGAACCTGTCAGGTTTCTTTGGAGCAGGGAGTTGAGAATCAGGAGTCTTAGCGGCTGCTAGAAAACTGTCTAACAAAGCAGCAAACATGGGAGGTACCGCAGAAGGTTTAGGAGTGTCCTCCTGAAGCAACTCATAATACCTCTTCTGAATATCAGACACCTGAGAAAAATCACACATAAAGTATTCCAACATTCTGGCTACCGTGTCCCCAAAAAACAACTCTCAGGGCTAATGGACTCCTCTTTATTAGAACCATAAGCTAAAGGAGAAGCCATCTGGGAAGAGTAAGACAAGGACCCTTCATCAGACTCCAAATCCTCATTTGAAGAATCAGGTTCCCTAGGCCTTTTGGAAAGAGTTGAAGTCCAAGGTGGTAGGCATAGAAACCCCTTGGGGAGGTTTCAAGAACATTAAGACACTGAACAGGCCCTGAGAAAACTCCTGCCATTCCCTTTGAGGATTCTTCTGACATCCAGAAGAATGTTTAGTCTTTTGTTTTTTCTTGGTATGGACTTCAGCCCTAAAAACACCAGAGGACAGGATTCAATAAAAGCACCCAGAACCTCTTCCCTAACTAGAATCTGCAGAATCCTTCTAGAGGCCTCTGAGATAATCAACCACAGTTCCCCCTCGACATTCAGAGTAGATGCCTGCAAAGCCACAGAGGATATGCAAAAAGAAGTATCCATGCTAACCTCAAACAGAGTCATGGCAGAGGAATCTGAAGTCGACAGGACAGCCTAAGGAAACTATCATCCACTTCTAGAGAGGAATCTCTGAAGGCTGGACAGCCAAAGAATCCAGCTGAGATTTCTTATCTGCCTTTTTGCTTAACAGAAGTACCTCAGGGTTAATTGATTCCACCATCCTTCCCTGGGTTAACTATTTAAGCCTCTGCTTCCCAAGACAGATGGCCAGGGAAGACAACTGGCTTCTAAGGGTCTTAGGCACAAACTCCTTACAAATATTACTGGAAGTATGGTATTGGGATGCACCCAAAAAAAGAGACAGCATTTATGACAATCCTTATGGGGAATCTGCCTTCCACACTGACATTTTCCCTTCTTGGATGACACGAATTCCAGGTAACCAAAGTTAAACAAGACCAAAAGCAAAAAGAAAAAAAGACCCCAACAGTGCTCTTATCTGACGGTGAGGTATTCAGCACAGCAAAGAGTACTCAGACCAATGAGTGATGATGGCATTTGGAGTGGCGGCAAACAAGTTCAGGGTAACTATATCCATACATCACCTTTATGCCCTACGTTTTGTATGGCGAGGATATGTGTGATGTATGGTACATACAAGATCTAAAGGCTTTGTTATACTTGCCAGACTTTGGTCTATCCTTGGGGGAGGTCCCTACAGTTATGAATACTGCAACATTGATATAGAAGGACATATACACATACCACTCCCAGGCTCTACTACCCCCCCCTCCTTCCAAGGAGGGCAAGGTCTGCAAGTCCTGAAGTAAATTTAAGGGTACCCATCCAGCTGTCCAATTTATGTTTGAAGGACAGAGAACCACTGTGTTGGGCCTGAAGGGAGAGCCTGTTTCAGTGCTGAGGAATGCATTGGGTGATGACCCTGTCCCTTCATGTTCTGTTTATTACCTGATGTACACTGACATCTTTTGTTCTAGTGTTGGCTGCACTATTTGACTTATCATGAAAATAGGAGGTCAAGGATAGTAGAATCCCGAGGGCACAGTAAAGGCAGGGAGCCTATATGATACTAAGTGCAGGGACAAACATTTCAGGTCTAAGATTTTTGAGGCCAGTGATTATTTTTGTAAGAAACATCTGCATTTTTTTCAAGTTTTTTTGATGTATCTAGTAATTCACATAGCAAAGGGTGCTAAGTATTTTATAATGGGTCCAACCAGAGCAGACTATAATGAAACAAGCTCTTCCTTGGTTTTAAAAGAGATGTCTTTAGCAATTAGTTAGACTCCTAACTACAGTCACCATAGTGATGAAAGGAAAGGGAGCTATCAACCTAGGTCTCTAATCTATGACTTGCTTGACAGCAGGCTGCTATCAGATGATACTGCATTTCTTGGCATTTAGTTTAAAACTCTTTTCATTTTGCCAGATGTTGACATATTTTAATTAATTTTGAAGGATATAAATATTTTGGGTTGATTTGACAGTTACACTTACCTCAGTCGTCAGCTATCTTGGTTAACCAGATATTAGTGCTGACCAATTTTAAGGTCAGGGAAATAAATGTCAAACAGGAGGTGGTACAAAAAAGATCCCTAGCAACCACCACTAGTCACATTCTGTCTGAGGAGGCATCACCAATTCTGACAATGTGCATTATCTCCTTGATCCAGTTTGCATTCTAGCTTTGCACATCAGGATCAATGTTTCTTGCCATAAGCTTATTTGATTCCATTATATGGTATGGTGTAAAATTCCTTGGCCGAATCAAGACAGCCAAATTCAACAGTACACTCACTGTCCATTCATTGCCAGTGTGACCTTTTCAAAGAAGCACAGCAGATTTACAAAGAATGATCTATTCTTTACAAATATGAATAGCTGTGGGTTGAGCCTAATCAGATGTTTGATACTGTGATTTATGAGGTCAGTAATGATGAACTCCATGGCTTTACAGATAAGACTTGTAAGGGTGATGGGTCTATAGGTTCCAGGGTCCATGGTAGGTCCACCCTACTGGAGGGTGGACATTACCACAGTGCACCAAGTTTCAGTGAAATAGCCTGCAGATATGTTTAAGTTAAACGCTTTAAGGAGGGGGATCTGTGAGTGCATGTTTGATACCATTCTTTAGGTAGCCCAGTATATTACATACAGATATTTCAAGCACAGGCATTAATGCCCTCCTAGCCTGTCAATATACCAAAATACTTGTTCTTATAATGTGCCCAGGCTGTTCTTAAACACATCTAAACTAGTAATTGCTTTAATGTAATTTGGCAGTCTGTTCCATGCATCAGCTGCTCTCTCAAACCAAATAGTACACTTCTCATTCCTATAGAAACTTCTACATAGATTGTCTGATAATTCTCTACTATTTTAGATATCCCCAAACAGTTCCAGAGGTAGTTGACTCTAAATGCCCTATATACCTGAATAACATCCCCTCTTATATATCTATAAGAGACACTGTTTATATACCTGAATAACATCTCCTCTTAGATATCTATAAGAGACACTGTACAAGTTCAGATAGTTTAGCCTTCCATAATAACTTACATGTTCACATCCATGGATCCCTTGATATATTACTCTTTCCAGTTTACTCATGCTTGTTTTCTTGTAAGTTTTCCATATTATTACATACTCAAGTTTGGGTCTAATGTAACTAACAAACAATGACTTAATAATTTCTAATTTCCTAGACTTTATAAATATTTATATACAACCTATAGTTCTATAACTATCATTAACCAATTGGTTGATATGATTGGAAAAACTCAGAATTAGACATACCCATATACCCAGGTCCTTTAATGAATCTACAGTTTCAATCACTGTGTGCTGTATTAAATATTCACCTTTCAATTTCTGTCTCAAATGCTTAGTTTTTGATGTATTTATCAGTATATTATTCTCCTGTGCCCAAATGGTCAATTTAGTCAAGTCCTTTCACAGACTTGCTTTATTTGTAACACATAATCAGTTTACCCAATTTCAAGTCATTTGCATAACAGACTGTAGAACACTTTAGATGAAAAAGTTAGGTCTGAAAGATACAATCTAAACAACTGGGACAATGACAGAGTCTTACAGGACACCCTGACTGTAACCAACAATGTCACCTGTTCAGTTGCTGTATGACACTTGCCATGTCCTGTTTATAAGCCATGCAGCTATCCATCTTATCAAGAGTACATTGATACCTAGTTGTTCTAATTTATTGATCAGTGTTTTATATATGACCCTGTCAAATGCTGAATTTAAATCTATATAAATTACATCACATCACAATTTTTCATTCATAGCAGTTATTATAGTGTTATAGAACATCATGTTACAGGTGGTAATAGATCTGTTTTATGTGCATGCTTATATATGGTTTCAAGTCCCAACCTATTCATTTCTGACAATAACGTATCCAATACTACCTTCTCCATTATTTTTCCACAACATGAAAGTAGACTTAAGGGTCTATATATAACTCTGTGTTTGTCCTACTCCCCTTTCCCTTAAAGATTTGTTTAATAAGTGCATGTCTCCAGTCTTGAGGAATCTCCCCCATACTTATATGACCTAGCAAATAATAGATATAATGATAATTCCCTTTTTACTTTCTCCAAATCTTTTGAGTTTCTAATACCGTGAGAGGAATGGACCCCATTCCTAATTCAAAGTAGGATTAAAGTTCATGAAATTAGTATTGTTTCACACTTTGATGTCAGCCAGTAGTGCTCTTCGCAACACCCGCAGTATGCCCAGTAATGACTCCCTCTGCAACATGTATGGAGTTACATGTACTGGTAGCATATCTAAATATGATTGTAGACTCATATTTTATAAGACCCATTTCTCCTACTACTATTGGAACTACCTGGGTATCTTTCTTCCACATTGCTCTCATTTCTGCCTGCAAATACTGATATTTTATGACTTTGTGTCTCTCTGTACGCAGAACACTCTAGTCACTGGGTGTGGCCATTTCAATGATCAATGCTACTTTTGTCTTCTTTTCCTGGACTACTATATCTAGATTTCTAGCATCTTTCTTTTGAACTGTTGGTAATGGATGATCCCATGTGATGTAGACTTCATCATTTTCTATGCTGCTTTGTGGCTCATGTTTCCAGTGTTTTTTAGCCACTTCAATACCATAATGTTTGCACAATCCCCAGTGCAACAGTCTCGCTACATTATCATGCCTTTCAGTATACAGTCCTTCTGCCATTAGTATGTCACAGCCAGAAATGAGGTGTGCAACTGTTTCCAATTCTGTTTTACAAAACCTACATTTGTCTGTTTCTTCCATATATTCAATGGATTTTGCAAACCAATGTGTATGTAACCCACTATCTTGGGCCGCCAATATTAACCTTTCATCTCTTGGTTTAAATCCGCCTCTCCTTAGCCATTCCTGCATTTGTTCCTGATCAACATGAGGTTCTTCGAGAAGTTTTCTATACTTGCAACTATATTTATGCTTTTTTCCACATTTCTTGCCTTCTCATCTGGTCCTCCACCTTATATGTTTTCTTTTGTTTTTTGGCACATTCAGTTGCTGCCTTATTTTTATCTATTTGTGGTTTGTTTTCCATTCCTGCTTGACACCAATATGCTTCTGCTAGCCTAAGCAGGGAAGTCATCTCATATTTATTCTCCTCATGTTTCAAAACTTTCAGTACATTTGGGTCATGTAAGGTCAGCAGATATTTGTGGAGTCCCATGATTGCAGATCTGTACATGTAATCAGTTTCAAGGAGGTCCATCCCTCCTTCAGATCAGGGAATATATAATCTTGGTGTGCATTGATTTTTATAAATCATTTGGTGAGCATGAAGCATCCTTCTTGTTTTCCTATTTAATCTATCCAGCACTTTCTGGGGACAGTCAATCACTCCAAAACTGTAAGTTAGGACAGGAAGAGCAAATTGGTTTATAGCTTAGATTTTGTTCCTAGATGTCAATGCTTTTTCAGGATTAATTTAAGTCTTCTAAAGTACTCCTTACTAAGTTTTAGTTGCATCTGTTCATGTTTTATTGTTGATCCTTCATCAGTTCCCAACTATTTATACACGCCCTCTTGCTCAATTTTTTTATATCACATTCTTGTCCCAAACTGATATTTTCTTGGTGCTGCAGTTTTCCTGCTTTAAATGTTGCATTTGCACATTTATCAAGACCAAATGATATTCTTATATCATCTGAAAAAGTTTTGATAACTTGCAGCTGTGCTTTCAGTTCCTCATCTGATGAGCTCTGCAGTTTCAAATCATCAACAAAGAGAAGATGAGAAGTCTTTGCACTTTGTTGTTTTCTAGGAGCCAAATTGCAGCTATGACCAAAGCTTATAAGTAGACAGCTTAATGGATTAAGGGCAAGGCAGAATAGCAGCAGTGACAGAGAGTCTCCCTGGAATATCCCCCTTTGGATGTTTATCCCTGGAATAATAAGTTGTCCTTTGTTGTGGCTTAATTGCAAAGTGGTCTGCCACTGTTTTATGGTCACTGTAATGTAGTCAATCAGTGTAGGGTATATCTTATACATTTTTAAGCACTCTTTTATCCATGAATGTGGGATATCAAATGCTTTTTTGTATTCAACCCATGCCATACTTAAATTCTTCCCCTTTTTACAGTTCTCCACTATGACTTTATTTAACAACAAATGATCCTTTGTTCCATATGACTTTCTTTTATTGCCCTTTTGTTCTATTGCCATAATTGAGTTTTTTTCTAAATGACTATAAACGCTGTCGGCATCAATTCCAGTGTATAGTTTATACGTCGTCAGAAGACAAGTTATTGGTCTATCATTTTTAGGGTAGCTTGCAGGTTCACTCTTATGTAGGAGCATTGTTTTTCCTGTTGTTAGTTAGGTTGGCATCTGTTCGGGGTGCGCATATAAATAATTCTTACTCATGACTAAATCTTCATGCAAAGATGTTAATACTTTTAACCAGAAGTTAGGTACTGCATCTGGGCCTGCGGTTTTCCAATTAGAGGCTTTTCTTAACTTTGTTCCAATCTCTCTGGTTGTTACTTCATGCCATTTCATATCCTGTACCTTTAAACTTCTTATTCTTTATTTTACTTATTCTATCCACTTAGCATCTTTATGTTCCACAGGATCTTCATAGATACTTCTCCAAAATGTATCTATTTCTTCTTTTTTTATGGTCTTTCAATTCCTTTTACCTTATTTCCCAATTCTCTGTAAAACTTTTTGGGTCATCAATAAATTGCTTATTCTGTACTTTATATATAAAAAATATTAGTAAATAATAGATATAACGGTACTGTAAGTTCTTGCTGAAGTGTTCTCAGGTCAGTATTGCTAATTCTGTCTCCTCCCTATGCTTTGTTTGGATCCAGATACACAGTTCTTTTTCAATATAATATAATTTGTAGCATCTGAGGTTATCTGGATGTAAAACTTATCACCCCCTTGGTGTAGCCAAACTGTTTTGCATAAGATTTTATACATATATCTATAATCTGCTGTGTCTGAGAATAAATTTTAGAATCTACACAGTTTATCAATTTGCATGTCTTTACTCCTTCCACATCTTACATTTACAAAAAGGTTTCCTATTATGCTCAATAGCTTTATATACATTTTCTTCAAAATTTTCTTGATCTTGTCTCACACTATGCTTAGTTTCTCTAGCTTGTTTATTTCAGTTGTCAAAGTTGTAATTCAACCCCTTTTCAATTTCTTATATTTTTTGTTTCTCGCCTTAATCAGGTATCTTGATTTTATGGAAATGTATCCTCCTGACATTATATGCCTATATCCTGAAGTCAAAATTTTTTTGATTTTTTACACTCAAACAATTATTTCTGTTTCAAAACTTTCCATATTCCATCTGCAGTTTTTCTACTGAACACATCACTCCAGTTAGTTTTACATGGTGACTGTTTTGCTTCCATATAATCTGTAATTAATCATTTATACATTGGTTTAGATTTCAGTTTGGCAGAATTAACTAGCAACAAATTATCCTCTACAACCCCATGATCACTGCACATCAATGGTGATATAACTTGATTTGAAGTAACAATAATTTGTTTAGGAACACAGACAATGTCTAGTATGTTCCATTCCCTGGTAGGAGTTTTTATAATCTGAAGAAATTGTTGAATAAATGTAATTATACAATGACCCCCCATTAATATTCCAAAATGTGCATGCTGATTGGTCAGCGTGCATGTTGTAAATCAAAGTTATAGTAATGGAAAAAGGTCCGGTCGCCCGGACTTTTTCCATTAGTATAACTCTTTTTTTTTTACAGCAATGGAGAACGCAAGATCTCCGTTGCTTTTTACAACCTGTCTTGCTATGTTAAACGAGTTTAACATAGCGAGACAGCTTTAAAAAAAGCAACGGGGCATCTCTGTTGCTTTTTTTAAAGCTGTCTTGCTATGTTAAACTCATTTAACATAGCGAAACAGGTTGTAAAAAGTAACAGAGATCTTGCTTTCTCCATTGCTTTTGCCCACAGCTCTGATGTACTAAGTATACGCATGCGAAGTACATCAGAAATGCCGCAGAATACCACACAGCTGCGGAAGGGCAGCAAGGAGGCATTATACAATGCCATTATTTAAGAAAAGTAATTATTTTTTTTCTTAAATAATGTCATTGTATAATAGCAATAACCCACTTCTGGGTGTAGGTCATGCTGGATTTACCCACGGTTGTCTTTGTTTGACCACTCGGACTTCACCCTCGTGATCAAACCACACCAACCGTGGGTAAATCCAGCATTACCCACACCCAAGTGTGGGTTATTGCTATAATAATTTCCATACTAACGTTGTTGAACCAATATTATTCCATTCTGTTTCTGGTAAATTTAAGTCCCCAGCTAATATTATTCTTCCCTCCTGTGTTTCATGCAAGAAATGTATGAAATCCTCTAGGTCATCAACACTTGACTTTGGTGGTGTATACACTCCAGCAATTGTATGTTCCAGGGTTTCTTTATTGTCACACTTACACAGTCTATAGTTTTGGTGTTACAATTAAACATGTAACAATCACAGGTCTCATTGACATCTTTAATCTCTATCATAACACCTCCACCTTATTTTTTGTTAGAATGTCTGTTACAGTAAAATCATTTATACCCTGACAGAACTGCTTTCCAGTCATTGTTCTTTAACCACGTTTCACAAACACTAACATCAATCTTGTGGAAACTTAGCATGTCTTCCAATAAAAAAAAACTTTATTATTAATGCTCCTGGCATTAACAACCATCAGCGATGCATCAAATGCCATCTGTGAGCTGTTAAATCTTTGACCTGGCAAACATCTTGCCTGTGTTTATCAAATATTGCAAAATATCAGCTGCAAGTATTCTCTTCCTTGATCTTATCAAATGCACATCATCCTGTCTGAAGATGTGTGCCCATAACTAGGCTTGGGTGCTCTATATATTTCCATTTTTTAAAACTGGACATTTTTACCATGTAGGTATTTATCCAAAAAATCTGTTAATTCATGATAACGTGACTATCTTTTCTGTGTATGATTTTTGAAAAATACGTTCTAACACCAGTACATGCTATACTATCTAAGAGGGCTGTAAGTTCCCTACTAACAATCAGAGTCTTTGTGGATGAGATTATTTGCACCGACATGAATAAAAACAGATCTATACTTCCTTACATTAAGGCGTTCCAAGGCTTGTCTCACATCTTCTATTTTTGCTCCTGGCAAGTATAACATTATTCAATGTTTATTATCTTCTCTGCAGATATAAGTATTAGTTCCTCTAATAATTGAATATACAATTACAAAAATATCTTTTCTGACCAGATCTGAAGAATCTTCAACTTTTAATACAGTAATATCTGCTCTATCAGTTGTTACAAAGGAATGATCTTCATCACCATTAGCCTTATTAATCCCACTGTGTTCTCTGCGTATTAAATTTGCTAGTATACAACTCTCATCCAGCTGGATTTGTACGTCCACGGCTTGAACCATGTAGTCAACATCCGTCTTTCTCTTCTTTTTTCTTAAAGTAATGTTCTTCAGTCCTTCCACATTTAATTTTGATTTATTTCTTTTCACATGTCCCTTGCCTTTTTTTTTCCACTGTCTCTTTTGGAAAAATAATGCCTTTTCCTGTAGACTGATGGTTTTCTGATAGAAAAATGTTATAATTCACTGTAATCTGTGTGTTACATAGCAAAGCAGTGTCCTTTTTAGTATGTATTCTCTATACTTTACAGACGTTTATCAGTTTCTTTTTCTTCCTTGTTAATTTGCTGTGAACATCTTCCTTTCTTTCTTTTTTTGTTTCCTTCTAAACACTCTGAATCCTCAGATTGCTGAATACTTGCATCCAGAACTCCAAAGTTGTTAGGGGCATCATTTTATTTCATAGTTTGAATGATCTTTACAGACAACAGACACATAATTTCCTAAATTTGTTCTATTTGCTCTTTGCCTAACATTATCTCACCAGTCCAGTTATTAATATATGTAACAGCTGTGCCATTTGCAAAAATGCAATCATCATCAGTAAATCTATATTTACTTCTAATAATGGTAAGCAAATCATCCAACTTTTGACATGAACACAGATCATCGGTATTATCATGTGTTACCTTTAAATATGCATAGCATTTCTTACACTGTACAAGGTATTTGTGCTTTAGCAAATCATTTATGGCATACTCATTTAAAGAATCCATATTCAGCTTCAAACAAATAAAAAAGTTATAAAAGAAAAGAATAATCAAATCAGTAACCACAGAATTCAAAGAGAAATTAAATCAACTACTATGAGAAAAATCACACAAACAATATATAACTAAATACTAAATTAAGTACAATAAAGTTGTTGTTCTGACCGTTCAAGTTCTGAAAGTTGGGTCTATATTACATTGTCGAAAGCAGACAATATCGAATCTGATATTTTCAACACGACAATAGCAGATGTTCATAATATCGACCATGTAAACGGAAATCTCCATAAGGGGAGATTTCTCTTTACTTCAATGTAGTGCAGTCTCGGAGTTGGTATATTTAAGCAGCGTGGGTGTGAGGGGTGCAGGGAAGCTTGGCCCCCTGCCTACACCCTTTAGTTTTTCTTTTTTTTTTTTTTTTGGAAATCATTTTTAGGAACATTCGATGTTTTAATATTTTGATCATTCAGGGTCGACCTTTTGTGATTCGAACTATTAAACATTCGATGTTCTAATATAGACCCGTTTAGGACAGCTAGGATAGCTATAATTGTATCTCAGAGGTAGCGAGAGATGGGTCTATATTATAAACTCAAAAGCTTAAAAGAGCAAATGCTCTTTTATCGAGCTGTAAACATCAAAACCACTAAATAACGAAGACACGAAATAGTGGTTTTTTTTCCCAGGGAAAAAAATTGCTGCTCACAAAAAAACAAAAAAAAAAACAAATGCAAACACAAGGTAAACACCCCCTACTTAATTATACCAACTCCGAGACCGCACCACAGTGCAGGAAATGGAAAAATTCTGAAAACAGCCCAGTGTCTTTGCTATTTAGTGGATTCGATGTTTACAGCTCGATAAAGGAGTGTTCGCTCTTTTAAGCTTTCAAGCTTCTGATATAGATCCGCGAGAGACAGATACATATTTCTGTGGAACTGTATTAAATCATTGTTACATTATACTGAGATACATATTTCTATGGAACTGTATTAAATCATTGTTACATTATACTGAGATTCAATACAGTAGACACATGCCATTCAAGTTTGATGTAAAAAAAAAAAAAAATCAAAAAGTACCATAACAATAGATGTTCAAATGATCATTGCTGCAATAGCCTTAGCTATATGGGTTATAGGCCGCCAAGGACATGTCAGCTGCCAAAGATTCGGAACACCTTTCATGAGCTCAAACCATTAGGCAGCTCAAGCTAAGTTGCCTAAAAAGGCAGGTTTGAGCACCACTCCCTTCAGAGCTTTCATACCAACTGATAGAGGGAGATTGAGCCCAGGGTGTGTGTGTATAAATATACATCTATCTCTCTACCTATATACATATACACACACACACACACACACACACACACACACACACACACACACACACACACACACACACAGGTCTATATTCACACATCGAATCATAAAATACCTGAACGGCTATCCATTGAATGTAATACATTGAACTGCATTTCAGCAAATGTGCAAGTCACTGAAGTTGTAGCAGAGGGGATTTCATTAGTGGGCCAATGTAAGGAACTTTGCTCTTTTACCCACTGTAGTGCGATCTCAGAGTTGGTATATATTGTTGGGGGGTGTAGCCCCTCCCCCCCGTGTGGGTTTTAAGTACTACAGTATGACTGATGGTTGGAGTGTTGACCCATTAATGATGAATAATTTTCTGTATTACAGCTTCGATGACATGCACATTAGCTGAAATGCAGAAGTGCACATTAGTTGAAATGGACTTTGATGTATTGCATTTGATGGATAGCAATTTGGGGATTTTATCACTTGATGCGTGAACACAGACCTTATACACAAACACCCTGGCAAAACAACATACTAAAAAATTTAAGGGTGAGCAAGGGAGTGGCTACTGCAGCAGTGATGACTCAAACATTCACTGTTATGGTAAGTTTACTTAACTTCACTATGTTCCTCATACTGATCACTGCTGCAGTAGCCTTAGCTACATGGATAGTTTACCTTAGATTACTACATTTGCAAGATGGAAGGGCCCAGAAACCTCTGGAGAATGATCCTAGCAAGGCTTGATTTAGCCCTAAAGAAGGAATCAAGCTTGTTGTGCTTTGTAACAGTATGTATGGAGGACCAAGTTTCTACTTCTAGAATACTTCTAGAATCCAGCCCTTTCCAAAAAGCAATAGATGAAGCCAAGGCCCTGGTAGGCTGAGCATTGACTCTGCCTGGAATAATTTTGTTGTGGTAAGAATATCAAAAGTTAATAGCCTGAGACAACCATTTGGTAATAATCAGATAGGCACAGGCTGTCCCCTCTTCTTACCTTCACAAGAAATTAACTGATCTGAAGATTTGAAAGAAGATTTGTTGTGTCCAGATAGTACCCAAGCCATCTGTTGATATTTAAGGTATGGCGTATCCTTTCTCCCTCATTTTTGGGCTCAGGAAAAAAAAAACATCAGGATGAAGTGTTTCACCTAAAGTAAACATGGATACCATTTTAGGCGTAAAAGAAGGATTAGTTTGCAAAGACACCCTGTCTCTATGAAAAATGAGATAGAGTTGACTCACCATAAGAACTTGCATGTCAGATACTCTTGTTGCAGAGGTCAGAACAATCAATAAAACAGTTTTCCAGGTTAAATCATTACCTCCAATGGAGCTGGTGATGATGTGAGGTATTGCCAGCTATGCCAGAGGAAGTAAGGCAGTGGATGTATAACATATGTCAGCACAGCTGGCTGGAATTTAGTAAATAATTACATGTTATTTGAATATCAAACTGATTTGTACAGATACTTATGTTGAAAGTGGATTTGTAAAGTTGCTCATGTAAAATGAACCAACAGTGGGCCCTGACTGTATTGTAACTGACTTGAAAAATTATATATAAGTTAACAGAGAATACTGGAAGAGAAGAGGTTAAGCTCAGCTCCAGCTAACTTTGGAAAATATTAAAATATTAAATTACTAGGCCTAGGCCATAAAGATGTTATCTCACAGTTTTGAATGAAGCCAGAGATGCAACGTCTGTAAGAACCATGGTTTGTTAGTCTCTGTAGGAGGAGAAGAACAATTTGTAATTGTTTTATGACTTCCAGAAGCTGCACCAGATTTCAGCAATGCTCTTGTGTGTGTATTATTGACATGTAGGTGCTAAATCCTGTCTGTTTCTAGCAAAGGGGGTTGCATGAAAACCAGATGTCAGATGACCAGATGCATGTGATATCATTCTGTACAGAAATAATGTTTTAATATTAGATGAGACAGAAGTCTCAGGGCAGTATGTTTATTGGAACCTGACACAGAAGGATCCCTCACATACTCTGTGCCAGTAATGAAGGAGCCTGAATCCTCACCACTGACATAGGACATGTGTTCTACCAATGACCGTAATGTCAAACTGAAAATATATGAATTCATATTAGCGAAAGTGAGTACACATTCGCTAATATGAAGTCCTTTTGAACTGAGATCATGGTACAGTGCAGATCAGGAAATGTTTCCTTTTCCTCATAGTAGTGCAATCTTGCAGTTGGCACATGAGGGGTGCAGGGAGACTTGCCTCCCTGCAAAACATGGACATTCGACACTGGAATGTCCGATGTTTGAATGTCAGTTGCTGTGGTTACCATTTCTGATATTTTATTAATTTGGTATTACCAAAGTTAGTTAAACAATTCAGTAATTTTGTTAGAAACTGTTTTAAGTTTCAACATTTTGAAAGTAAATCAAAATATTTCAATAACTTGTATGCAGCATGGTTTTGGAATTATTAATATAAATATAAAAACATTATATTAGACACCTACAGGCATCAGTAGGGTGTAACTAGAGAAACACATGGATCTGTCACTAGGTTTTAATGAGTTAAAAACCTCATGTCAGCCTGATGAGCTGAATCAAATGGATTAAGTGTTAGTTTGTCAAACACAAATTTATGAGCCTGTGGAGGGGCCACCAGTTTTCTTGGAGATCTAGTAATGCAAAATCCTCTTCAAAAAACATATTCACATGAGAATGCATTAAAAGAGGGGGATACATGGGCCATCATGCTGAATGGCCAATGAATGAATCTTGATGGAGGTATATGAAAGGCCACAGGATAGTTGCTCACATAAATATTGTAAAACCAGAAAAACACTAGCCCTGAATGGTTGCTGGTTATGTTGTTGGCGACAACTTGAAAATCTTCTGTATTTGCTGATATACGATTTTCTCTAATATAAGATTTTCTATTAGCAGGCTTTAGCTTTCTTGGATCCATTAGTACCTGTTGCATGTCCTCAGTAAACAGCTGCTTAAAGGGAATTAAGACCTTATCATCCAGGCAGTCAACTGAAATTGATTGGGGTATCAAACACTCCTGTTCTTGTGTGGGTAGATACAGTCTTTGATGAAGCGTGCTGTAATTGCACCTGGCCATTTCCAGAAGTAGGGAGAACCACTGTTGCCCTGGGTCAGAAGGCAGTCATCACAATAATCTTAGAGGATTTTTTCTGAATCTTCAGAAGTACCCTGTATATCAGTGGAAAGGGTGGAATGCATAAAGGAACACTCCTGTACAAGGAAAGGAAAAGTCATCTGTCTTCCAGGCCTTTTTGCATGGAGATTTGAAGCAGAAATTTGCCAGCTGTCTATGTAAGGAATTTCCCACAGATGGATCAAATCTTGGAAGACTCCATTCATGATGGTTTTCCTTTGTTCTGCTCAGACTGTCTGCCACATAACTTTCTGACAGAACGTAGGATGCCCATTGATTGAAATTGTGTTGGAAAGCTGTATACCACATGAACACAACTAGTCTGCAAAGGGGTTAGGACCTAGTTACCCCTGATTGTTAAGTACCACATGACTGTTGTATTGTCTGTAGAAACTTGAAGAGGTCCAGAAGACCAAAGATTATTCAGAGTTGAATGCCTTGACTAGAGCAAGCATCTGTTTTATATTTATGTGCTTGCATCTGTCATTGGAGCCCTACACACCTTGCACTTTTATCTCTCCTGAAACTGCTCCCCAAGCAAAGTCCAAAGTGCCCATGGTTACTGACAGCTTTGGAGGCAGGGACTGGAATTTGAAAAGATAATGGGTGCTGGGATCAAACAGACTTTACATATCACTGAATATTTCTCATGTGGCACCTTGCCAGAGATATCATGAGAATCATGAATGCCATGTAACCCAAAATCCTAGGGGATTCCCTTGCAGAGACTGGAGTCGGACAGGAAAACCCTAGAAATAGATCTATTTTTTCTATGTAAGAAAAGCTCTTTGAAGACACCAGAAGAGCACAATCTTGTTTGATGGAGTTCAAAGAAGACTTTTGAATGTCCTCTTGGAATCCCAGCTTGTGTGTAAGAGATTTCTAACTCAAGAGAGACTCCTGACACTTTTAAAAACACTGCAAAGATAAGCAGGTCATCTACATATGGGACAATGTGGATACCCTACAGCCTACACTGAGCTATAACTGGAGCTAGACACTTTCCAAACACTATTGGTGCAGTGAATAGTCCAAAGGTAAGGCAGAGAACATACACTGTGATCCAGACAAAAAAAAACTTAAGAAATGCCTGAAATCTGGATGAATATTATGTAATGATAAGCATCTTTTAACTGTAGAGTCTCCAGAAAACTTTAATGGGGAAAAGATGTAACAGGTTGTGGAGTGATAGAATTTTGAACTTGGGCACTATCATAAATTGGTTTATGAAAGAAAGATCCAGAACTGGTCTCCAGGCATGTTTTTGGCACTAACAAATCCTTGAATAAAAATATTTCCCAAACTGGGAAGCAGAAGTGTACTCTGAAACTCCATGAGACAACATATATTGAAGGACAGGGAGAAACAGAGGCGTCTGATCTGGTGGATGAGGAATTGCTCCCTGAAAAGGATGAATTTCCTCCCACTGCCATCTGTAACCTTAAAGAATGATCTTCAGAAACTATTTGAAACTGCTGCCAAAGATAGAAGTGGAAATTCAGACATTCTGGAAGGAAGCAGGGACTGCTGGGGGGGGGGTACAGTACGGGACATGGGCTCTTAAACAGTCATTCTGACTTGTTAGACTATCCTTTGTTTTGGGGGGGTTCTTGCCTTCTTTAATGACTTTTTACATTTTGCCAAGATTGTTTAATGTGGTTTCTTGCCTAAATTGGACAACGGGTAAAGACTTCCTTGGAAAATTTGAAAAAGGAGGGCTGAAAAATCTGAGAGATTCCCGGAATCAACTTAACCCTCTCATGACATTTTTTGATAATCTCTGCAGTAGACAGACCAAAAACTAAATCACTATAGAACGGAAAATTTAAAATCTCATTTTCACATCTTCTAGGAGGTTCTGAGAACTCAGCGGTGGAATCCTCCTCAAAACAGTACCAGTAGCCGCAGTCCTGGAAGAAGTATCAACAGAGTCATACACACACTTTAAACAATTAATTGTGACCTGTGAAATGGAAGAAACTAAACCACATAAAGCAGATTATCCTTCACAAGAAGAAACTGCAGACAAAACATTCCTCATAATTTCACAATTTGTCTGAATAAACGTTAACATCTGAGCATGACAATTCAAAATCTTGAAAATCAAAGTTGTAGAAGTATACACTTTCCCCATACTTATGAATTATTTTACCCTCCTTGTCAGAAAGTGTTGGATTGGAATTAATTAAATGTTTAACAGCAGTAGGATTAACTGAAACTGTAGCTGTTGGGTCAGGTTTGGGATGTGCATCAAAAAGTAAAAAACTAAAGAACTTTATAAAATCTATCTGCCTTTTAAGGAGCAGCAGAGTGATGATATATCAAGAAAATTGCAGACAGTGACACACATCCTTCAATGTTGACAGCTTAGGAGGAATGGGGAAAGGTCTGGAAATTCCACTTGTAATAGCTCGCAGTATCTTCTGATGGACTGAGACACCTCAACGTTCTCCCACTAAAAACACTGGTACATTCTGGAAATAGTCTTAAAGAAAGAGAAAACCTCACAGGAAGAATCAAATACCATGCTCACCTCTAAATTTGAATCGGAAATCGAAGGAGAAAAATGAGAAAACCCAGGGGGTTGCTATGGGGACCCCTTGTGCCACAGCATATGCAAACCTGGTTTTATACTATTGGGAACAAAATTTTGTATTTACAGAGCTGTGGGTTAGATCCATTAAGATGTATCGAAGATTTTTGGATGATATTTGTCTACTGTGGAGTGGTACTAAAAAAGATTTTGGGGAATTTATTAATTACATTAACTCCAGAACTGATTTTTTAAGGTTCACCCATGTAATTGACCCCAATGAATTGAATTGCTTAGATATTAAATTAACTAAGGATTACACTACTTCTAAGTTTCAGTCAACAATATTTAGAAAATCTACATTTTCCAGTTCCTTTTTACATTTTAACAGTGGCCACCCTTTTTACCAAAAGAAAGGGATTGTTAAGGGTCAACTCATAAGGGCCTCAAGGATATGTAGTTCCCTGGAAGGCTTTTTTAGGGAGGTTAGCTTTCTTAAGAAGTTGTTTTTGGAGAAACATTATCCTGACCACTTAATTGACAGGTTGATACAGGAAGTACTGGATAGTAGGGAATCTAAATATTCACCGTTGTTAGGATCTAGTGCAAATTTGATACAGAACGAGCAAACCACTAAGGTAGTGAGTAGGAATAATTTTATTCACACCTTTGCAATTAATTCTCATGAAGTAGAGACTATTATCCTTAAATACTGGCCCAAATTGAGTACAAATGATGAATTGAAACATCTATTCACTGAAGGACCTCATTTTATTAGGAAAAGAGGAAGGAACTTGAAAGAACTTTTTGAAAGGAAGGTTGAAGCGAAAAATAACAAAATAAAGATGGGTACGCACAAATATGGCAATTGTAATCAATGTTTTGCTATGATGAACCAAGGCATAGTTAGGTTACCGTGTATGAAGTTTACATTTAGAGCAACCAAATATTTTAATTGCACTGCAAAAGGAGTGGTGTATTTAGGAGTTTGTACACATTGCCTAAGTTTTTACGTAGGCAAAACAGAAAGGTCATTAAGAAAAAGGGTGTACAAACACTTTTATGACATATCTAAAAGTAAGGAGAGCAACGCATTTTTTAAACATTCTTAAGTTTGTAAAAACATGAATTTAAAATTCATGGTGCTTGAGCAAATCAGCCCGGAGATAAGAGGAGGGAGTTGGGAGACTCGCCTTGAATATCGTGAATTATTTTGGCAACTAAGATTGGATGCCACTAGATCGCCAGGGTTAAATAACAGCACAAACATTAATTTTGTTTTAAAACTAAGAAGGGCCAGGCTTTGAGCTGGTTTTCTTCACATTGATTGATGCATAACATGGAATTTTTATTAAATTAAGTAAGCCGTGGTATTTTTAGGTATTATACAATTTTAAATAGTATTTTGTATATTAGTGGGTTTTATTAGTAGTAAAAGGAGGGGGAGTATCGATATTCATCAAAGATACCCACACCTCCAGGTTGGTGGCAAAGCACGAAGCATCAGAGACTATCCATGTGCAACTAACAGTGGGTAAAACTGCCTTCCAGTTTATAGCCTGCTACAGACCACTCTCCCAAACCCAGGAACCCCACTCGGCCTTCCTGAGAACACTGGAAAATATGAAGGTCTCTCCAAACACCATTATATTGGGTGACTTCAACTACCCAAACATAGACTGGGAGCATTACTCTAGCTCCAACACCCTAGCCCAAAGGTTCCTAGAATTTATAAACTCAAATGCTATGGAACAACTTGTTACCACTCCCACAAGAGGGGAAAACCTACTGGACCTGATCATCACCAACATGGGGACTCTATGCTCCAGACCAGAAGTGTATCCCTCACTGGTAAGATCAGACCATAAACTAATCTCACTGGATATTCACATCCCGACCCCACCCCCTGCCCAGAAAACCACAGTGAAAAACTTCTCTAAAGCAAATTTCACACTCCTCAAAACCGAGGTGGAATCCTTCAAAGCCCCCGGGCCTGTGGAAAATACGGCCCAGACCGCAGAATCCTTTATAAACGCATTCTATGAACACCTTCAGGAATGCATGGATCATACGATCCCAAATAAAACCAAGTCCCAATCCTCCAAAGGCAGACATCCTGTCTGGTGGACCCCAGCCATAAACAAACTATACAATAGAAGAGGAAGCTACTAAATGATAGAGCAAAATCCCAAAAAGGGAAGGCATCACTGAATAGTATTAGCAAAAACCTATGGGCACTCATAAAATTGTCTAAGGCCAGCTTCGAGAGAAAAATTGCACAGGACACTAAGGATAATCACAAGGCTTTCTTTAGTTATGTTAGGAACCTGGGTGGTAATCCCCATATATGCTCAGAATTAGTCCAAAATGACAAAAAATACACCAAACCCACAGACATTGCCAACATCCTAGCTGACAGGTTCAGCGCAAACTCCCCCCCTCCCCATCAAAAGGGCAAATATCTATCCCAGCAGAGTGCTGCCCCCCTGACATCTCAGATGCTCAGGTAAGAGCCGCCCTCTCCGAAGCAAAAAACACAGCATCAATGGGACCAGACAGTGTCCCGGGCTGCGTCCTACATGAACTCCAAGAAGAGCTAAACCCAACCATAAAACTACTGTTCAATCTCAGCCTTACTACAGGATATGTGCCCAAATAGTGGTGTACAACAACAGTGGTCTCTCTCCCTAAAGGTGGTGCCTCAACGGATCCTGGAAACTATCGCCCCATAAGCCTGACTAGCTTGGTCTGCAAAGCTACGGAAAGGATCATCATGGACCTCATAAATAAAGATATTGGGGACCTACAGACACTGGATCCTACCCAGTTCGGCTTTGTTAAGGGCAGATCCTGCCTCTTAAACCTGGTTGATTTCTTTGAAACAGTCACCAAGGCCATTGACGAGGGGAAGGTGGTCCACACAGCCTACCTGGACCTCGCAAAAGCCTTCGATACAATATCCCACTTGGGCATTATAGATAAGCTCACCAGCTTAAATATAAACCCCTATGTCACTAGATGGATTGCAAACTGGCTCAAGGACAGAACCCACAAGGTTAGAATTGCTGGAGCCATGTTAGACTCCAAACCAGTTACAAGTGGTGTCCCACAAGGCTCAGTCCTGGGACCTCTCTTGTTCGGTATATATTTCTTGGAGGTACAGGCCAACATGGAAGGACTGTGGCTGACCAAGTTCACAGATGACTGCAAACTGGGCGCCATAATCGACTGTCCAGCCGACACAAGCATCCTCTAAAAGGGCCTCATAGAAACAGATAACTGGTGCCAGAGCCATGGCCTCAAGCTAAATGCCAAAAAGTGTATAGTCATCCCCTTTGGCAAAAACAAAGTGCCCACAAATTACCACATAGGTGGTAATCCATTAAGTACAGAAGAAGTAATTAGGGACCTGGGGACCCAAGTTGATAGCAATCTCTCATTTGACAACCACGTGGCCAAAGTGGTTAGAAAAACATTTTATATAGTCCACCTAATCATGAAGGGATTCACATCTAGATCAGGGGAGGTCATCATGCCTCTTTACTCATCCCTCATCAGGCCCATAATTGAGTACAATGCCCCTTTTGGGATGTACCTTACCAGACACCTGCAGCAACTGGAAAGAACCCAAAAGTACCTCACCAAGAGGATCAAAGGGCTCAAACAGATGCCATATGCTGCCCGGTTAAAGAAACTCCAGCTCTACTCAGTGGCATACCGCCTGTTCAGAGGCGATCTGTGCCTGACGTATAAAGCCATGTCCAACCCAGAATCAATGGACATGCTGCACCTCAGAAAATCCAAATCCCATCGAGCTACGCGCTCAAGAGACTTGAACCTCAGCACTAAAACAAATAGGACATGCTGGAGGGACAGATTCATAACCCAGAGGCTCCCTTCACTCTGGAATA
Organism: Protopterus annectens; assembly: GCF_019279795.1. NCBI lineage: Eukaryota > Metazoa > Chordata > Ceratodontiformes > Protopteridae > Protopterus > Protopterus annectens. The sequence continues at coordinate 1,235,279,481 of NC_056725.1, forward strand.
AAATCCCAGTCCAGGTTAGGCAGAGTCCCTCATTGACTCTCTTCAAGAGGAATCTTGATGAGTGGATGGGAGATCATAGGTTTACCCCGGGTATCACTTCTGTGTCACTGTTAGACAGAGGCACAGTATACTAACCTCGAAAAAGGGCATAGCAAAATAAATTTAAAATGGGTGGCGAAAGCCAAACACATTCTGGCTAGGCTTATAAATGCCCTAGGGCAGATAGCCTAGTATGAACCTATGAACCTATGATTGCATAACATTGTTTTATGTAAGGAAGATGGACCTTTTTGCAAGGTTAGAAAAAATGTAAAAGAACACTAGGGGTTAACTAACAGAATTATTATCATTAATGAATTGCGTAACACCACAATAAGTGATGACTATTTAAAGACTGTTGAATGTAGCTGACAAGTGTATGTTCCTTGACAAAGCCTGGCAGGAGCCAGGTGAAAGCGCTTGGTCTATTCATTTATTTATTTGCCATTGTGTGTGGATTAATAAATCGGATACTACAAGATTACCAGCTCCGGGTCCTGTGGCTATTGGATTTGATTTTACTGGTCTTGTTCTTTGTGACTGTCGTTTTGGATTGGAATTAATTAAATGTTTAACAGCAGTAGGATTAACTGAAACTGTAGCTGTTGGGTCAGGTTTGGGATGTGTATCAAAAAGTAAAAAACTAAAGAACTTTATAAAATCTATCTGCCTTTTTAGGAGCAGCAGAGTGATGATATATCAAGAAAATTGCAAACAGTGACACACATCCTTCAATGTTGACAGCTTAGGAGGAATGGGGAAAGGTCTGGAAATTCCACTTGTAATAGCTCGCAGTATCTTCTTTTTTTTTCAAAACAGGTGTATTGTTTTAACATACAAGAGAAATATCATAACAATTTTATACAAGTAATTAAAAATAGATATGATTATAACATTCAACAAAACAACTAAAGTATTTACAAAGACATCCACTACAATCAGATCAATTAATTAAACTAAAATACCATGCTATTGAAATTAGGATTTTTTTAACAAATTTTGTAAATTATCCCATACAATATAATAAGATGTTTTTCTAGTTGTTCTTGACCTAATTGTGTTTAATTCCATGGCACACTATATTCATAACATTTTTAAATTCATTGAACGAAGGAGGTGTATCTGAAATCCAATTTCTGGTTATTATTTTCCTAGCCACTGCTAGAATAGACCATAACAAGGGAAGCTTAACCTTTTTAACACTTTGAGGTACAGGTGTGTTGAATAATATAAGAGATTTAGAAATAATGAAATTATCTGTAAAAAGAGCCTGCAAAAATTCATTAATTGACTTCCAGTATTCTTTCAATTTTATACAGTCATAAAACATATGAGCCCAGTCAGCATTAATTTCTACATTACATCTCTTACATAGATTATCTTTATTATTTATTTTATTCATCATCAAAGGTGTATAAAAAGATCTATGTAAAAATTTCCATGTATAAAGTCTCCAGACAATGGAAGACGTAGTTCTATAGGCAGATTCCAGTATATATTGTTTATCTTGTTGATTTGGTGGGTCCCCATTAATAGAAGTGAAATAATTCCAGTATGTATCTACACTGTAAAATGTTTCGTCTGATAATTTTATGTATGTATGAAAGTTTACCTTTATCAGAAACTTTATGTTGTAAATTTAATATCAAGTAATCAATCAGTGTTGGAATAGATTCTTTAACTGTTATAGACATTAGATCTATTTTATTAATGAGATGTTGTCTAAAGGTCTGAACCTCTAACCAGCAAGTTTCTCTTAGATCAAATTCTTGTTTTAAGAAATCTAGATTTTTAACTTTATTATCAGATATCAACTGATACCAGTACTTTAGATCATTATCTATAGCTAAATGAGTTCCTTTAGAAGTAGATGACAAAAGCATACCCTGAGTATACATTATAGGGAATATAATAAAATTCCATTCCCTATACTTAGGGTGCATGAATATAAAGTTAAGATAGCTAATAATAATATTTAATGGGTAACAAACCATATGTTTAGGTGTAATAGGTGAAGTACAAAATTCCTTTAGTAACCATAACATGGAGTTATTTACAATCATATTTTTATGTGTCAAGGAGATTTTCATGAAGTGCATACTAATTAGCTCCCAATAATCTTTTCATTTTGTGACATATGACTGATCTATTAATAAAGTAATAACTTTTACAATAGAAGATATAGTATATAAATTAAAGTCTGGAAAAGAAATACCCCCTTGAGACCAGCTATTAGTATGTTTCTTTAATGCAATCCTAGGTCTATTAGGTGCCCATAGGAAATGTAACATTAGTGTATTCAGTTTCTTGATAATTATTTTTGTAGGTGGAAGTATTATTGATTGTATTAAGTATAAAATCTTGGGGAATATTATCATTTTAATAATTGTAAGTCTCTCCTCCATAGTAAAAAACATATTATTCCAGGTATTAAAAAGATTTTGTATATTAAGAAAACAGGTATTATAATTATTATATATAATAGATTTAATACCTTTAGATAGTATTATACCTAAATAAGTTATCTGACCTGAATTGGGTACATATTTAGTAAAATCACTAATGAGAATATTTTTTCGTGTATATATAGGTAGTATTTTAGTTTTTTCTTCATTGAATATTAAACCAGAAATACTTTTAAAATTCATCATTTTAGCAAATAGAGACTGCATAGAAGAATTAGATCCTGCTGATGTAATTAGAACATCATCTGCAAAAAGCTGAATTTTGGATGTTGTATTTTCATCTATTTCAAAACCCTCTATGTCAGTACTGTTTCTGATCAAATTAGCCCAAGGCTCCATTACTAAAGTGAATAATAGTGAAGAAAGTGGACATCCTTGTTTTGTACCTTTAAAAATGGGTATTTTTTGAGAAACATATGTTCCTACCTTAATATAAGCCAATGTTCCTTTGTATAAATGCTCAATTAGATTTACAAATGCATCTGAGAAGTTTGTGCACTTCAGTAAGGTAAACAGATAGTCCCAACTTACTGAATCAAATGCTGAACTTATATCAAGACTAATAAGTGTTAAATCTTTCTTTTTCCTATTTGCAAAATTAATTAATGTTAAAGTTCTTCTTATATTACCAAAAGTATTTCTATTTACAATGAAGCCTGTCTGATCTATATCTATAATGCCGGGGATGATTGTCTTCAATCTATCAGCAAAAATACTCATAAACATTTTATAATCAACATTAAGTAATGAGATGGGCCGATATGAAGTACATCTAGTTGGATCTTTATTAGGTTTTAAAATTGGCAAAATAAATGTATATTGCCAAGATGGGGGGGGGGTTATTAACTCAGTTTGGGCCAAAATAAAAACCTTATGTATTAATGAATATGTACTTTTAGAAAGGATTTTATATATCTCTGGTATAATACCATCATTACCCGTTGCTTTGTTTGATTTAAGCTTATTTATTTGTGTAATAACCTCTGTATATGAAATACTTTTGTCCAGTAGTTTAATCTGTTGTTTATTAAGCTTTTTATTCATGTTTGTGGTTATAAATTCCTTTATTTTATCTTTAGGTTCCATGTTAACGTTATTATGGTTAATTTTGTGAAAGTGATTTCTAAATTCATCTAGTATTTCTGGTATACTAGAAACATTCTTCTTTTTCCTTAGAGAAAAGATTTCTTTGATATGGTTTTGTTTATTCAACCTTTTTGTTTTATTTTTAAGTCTATGTAAGTATTTGGGGCTTATTGAATAAGACAAAACTTGTATTCTCTAAAGTTATTTTAACTTTATGAGTTAAAATTTCTTTGTATTTCTCATTTAGTTTGTTTATTTCTTCAATAACTTTCTTGTCCATAATATTTTCTTTATTATTATGTTTATAAGAGTCTAATTTACTTTGAATATCTAACAATTCCTTATCCCAAGATTTCCTTTTATTATTATACCATCTGATACTTTGTCCATATAGATATGATTTTAAGGCATCCCAAACATAGACAATGGAGACTTTAGGAGTATTATTTATGTCTAAAAAATGTTTTACTTCTGAAAGTATATATTCTTTATAGTCTTTTAGTTGAGTTAAGTATGCTGGTATCCTTTTGATCTGAACATTATGAGTATTTTTTATCATGAATTCAAAACAATTGAATTATGATCAGATATAGGACATGAAATGATTTTGGAATTAATTAAATCTGTTACCATCTGGTTAGAAATAAAGACCCTATCTATTTTTGAATAAGTTTTGTATCTGTTAGAAAAAAAAGGTGTATGGTAATGATTTTGAATCTATCTGATTATTAATATCATTCAAATGATAAGAATTAGCAAAATCATTTAAATGTTTTGCATTAGATGTAATTCTTCTTTTTCCGATAGTGGTAGTATCACTTTCATGTAGTATACAATTAAAGTCACCAGCTAAAATAATATCTCCTATAGAGAATGATATGATCTTATCAAGATGATGTTTCACTGTATTAATACCAATTCCAGGTATCCAATATACACTAATTAAAGTGCAAGTCTTCCCATTAATTTGTATTGTAACCATACAAAACATTCCTTTGTCATCCTGATAAGACTTAATGGTTTTAGGAATGGGCATACTTTTATTCCATAAAATAGCCACTCCTCTTTTTTCTGAGTGTGCTCTGAACTAACCAATACTGTATATTTGTTTGTGGCTAGTTTATCAATATCTTTTTTCAAGAGATGGGTTTCTTGCAGGAAGACTAAGTTGGCCTTATGTAAATTAATGTATCTTATTAGGCTTGCCCTTTTACACGGATTATTCAATCCATTAATGTTTAAAGAAATTCCTTTTAAAGATGTCATTTGGCATTTTTAAAACTTAAAAATCTTATGATCAAAATAACAAATAACAACATAAGTAATGTTACATCTCCTCCTTTAGGTGTACCTTTAAATATAGCTGTATTTATTGAATCTCTTATGGGATTTTGTATAGGATTCAATTTTGTTTGTAGTGACAATGAGTGTACAAAATATATTGTGGATGTCAAAATGAACAAGTGAAAATAATGTAAGGATTAAACCTTGCATCCAGCCTGGAGTTAAAAACTCCAACTTAGAGTAGTATTTACCACTCAAGTTAACCCCCTACCCTAAGCAGCAGTACCTCAGCTACCACCTTATCAATTTAATACTGGTTATATTTAACTTAAATTAACAGCTTTCAATTTAATTATCTAGCAAGACAAGACTACACATTTGATAAAACAGCATCATATAAACTAAAATAAACTTTTTTTTTTAAAACTATTCATACTACTATATACATCTATGTAATATAATACACTTGTATTCAAATAGCATTCAAATAATCTTGATATTAGGAACCAAGAGGAGCGAGAGAAATAAAAGACGTGAAAGGGGGAGAGAGTGAAAGAAAGAGAGAGAGAAAAAAAAAGGAAGGCATATTTACACATTAATTTATTCAAAGTATGTAAAATAAGTTCTAACATTCATTTAAATCAAAAACTTTGGCTAATATGGTTCAGACATTACATATATTAAGATGCATCTATTTTCTGTCATGTAAATGCAGTCAACAGCTTCCAAAAAAAAAACTTGAATTGCTTGTATATGAGCATTTTACTCATACTCATTATTGTCAATAGAATAAAATATTATATTTATAAAAATTGTTATAAATCATACTGCATAGTTATGCAAATTCTCAGAAACACTTGCATTATTGTAAAAAAGCCATCTGTATTTTGTATGTCTATACTACTGCTTTAAAATATATCACATGACAATTTCTTCCAGAATAGAGTTATAAAGTTATTTATGCTTGTCAATCAGATGAATTAAATGAGTTATAGTAATGTATATGTTTGGAACATAAGTTTTAACACAGATTAGTATGCTGCAGTCAAGTATATTTTCAAAAACACTTGAATAAATGTTTCATTTTCTATGCCTTCTAAAATAAGACATTTACTTACTACAAGAAACTGCATCATTTAAAATCATTATAACTGACATATTTTATGAATTATAATATAGATATTTAAGTAATTATATAAAATAACTCACATTTAAATGTTAAAGAGTTCATTTTCCTTCACATAGTCACATTTGCATCAGTTCTACTTCCTGGTAGAGTGTTCTTCCTGAATCTGTGATGTGTCAGTGTGATATCTGGGTCAAAGGTCAAATTGACTGCTTTCAGCTTCTCTGTGAGAATTCTGAGAGTTGAAGCTTTTAAAACAACTCTAGAACACTGTTCATGAGGTAGCCCACATCCCAGATTGTCTCCCTTAACATTTTGGCGGGAAACTTGTTAAAAACTAGTGACAAACATTCATTTAGCAGTGTAAATGCATCTAAACATGACAAAACCTTCGCAATGTATTTTACAGGTTATTACAGCCTCTATGTAAGTGAAATTAAGCCCAAAGTTATTAATAAGTAATAAAACTCAATATTTTTGTCCCAACTCAATTTTTATGCAAATCTTATTATTTACTGTGTCTATATGATCAAAAACATTTCTATATATTAATATGAAAAAAAAATAAAGAGAAAGAATAAAGAAAAGAAAAAGAGAGTAGAAAATAAAAGAGTGTAAAGCAGAAATAAAAAAATGTAAGAGAAAGCTATAAGAAGTATATACAATGGAATATTACTTACTGTTTATATTAATAGAGTTAAAAATAAAACATATTATTTACTATTATTTAGTTCTAATTATTATTAGTTAAAGCATGACAGATTATTTACAAACAGGCATAAGCAGTATAATCAAGAAAGTATAATTAGGAATAGCATTTGAAGAACATATAAACTTTTTACAAGGAATAAATATGTTATTATTCCATTTATCATATTTTCATTACTCTTCTCTCCCTGCCCTCCCCACCCTTTACCCACTACATAATCTAAATAGAATGTCATTGTTTAAACAAAGAAAAGGAGAAAAAAATGTATCAAATTACTGACCTTACTTCTCTTTTTCAGAAAGAGAAACAAATTGAATAATAGCTTGTTATTAGTTCCTCAGATATTTTGACTGGTTATGAAACAAAACATTTCTTTGCACACAGAGAATAACTTTGATTAAATCTTTTTCAGAATATTTGTGGCTTTCTGGAAATGCAGGAACTATATTTAAAAAGATTAATAATGAAGTAAAATGATGAGAGAAAAAAAAGAAAAAAAAAACATAGAACAAATCATTTGTTTTTTAGTCTCTTCTTCTTCTCTGAAGTCTTCCACGAAGTTTCAGTTGCCAGTCTCTTTAATGAAGGACTAGCCCATTCCATTTCCTCTATTTTATCCAAAATCTTATTTTTTTTGATAAACAGTAAAGCAGAGTCTAAGTCATCAAAAATTTTAGGACCATCAGGAAGGAAGATTTTTAGCTTGGCAGGAAACAGAAGGTATGTTTTAAACTGTGCTTTTTTAAGCTCCCTTATTAGTGGCAGAAAAACTTTTCTTTTAGCTATTACCAAGGAAGAATAGTCATTGTCAAAACGCACAGTTGTCTCATTAATCTTAACAGGAGCTTTAGCCCAAGCAGATTTAAGAACCATCTCTTTATCAAAAGATGATAGAAATCTAACTATAACTGATCTAGGATAGTTTTTGTTAGAGTTAGTATTAGCTATAGATCTATGTGCTCTTCGATACCAAAAGAGAATGCTTCTGGTAAGTCTAAAGTTTTAGGGAGCCATGTTGTTAAAAAAAAGTAATATTGTTACCTTCAATATTTTCTGGCAGTCCAAAATCCTAATGTTATTGCGCCTAGATCTATTTTCCAGGTCATCCAGCTTTGTTTGTAAATGTGTATTTTGTTTCAGCAGAAACTCAATGTTGATTTCCTCTTCTTGGATTCTATTTTCCATGTCATTCACAGCTTCTTCTATGCCTGTCATCTGGATCTTCTGTTGTTGCAGGTCTATATGTAACAAGTCTATTTGTTTTGTAGTTTTTTCTATGAAGGTATCAATTTTAGTATCCATTTTATCCATCTTAGCAGTAAGTTGCTGGATTATAGTTATCAGAGACTGAAGTTCTTTCTTGATGCTGGAGTCTTGAGAATTTGTCTTACTGGAACTCATTTCAGACTGATAAACTGACAGGAAAATTTCCAAAGTGATTTCTGACAGGAATATTGTTAAAATGTCCTTTCTTTTTTAGATATAGTTCAAGAACTATATAAAACAAACATATTTAGAAAGAAAATTACTTCAAAAATTAATTTTTAAGTAATTAATTCCTATCAGTGTAATGAAATTGGTGAAGCTGAAGAAATCTGCTGCTATCCTGTGTTCATCCTTGGCCACGCCCCCGCTCGCAGTATCTTCTGATTGACTGAGACACCTCAACGTTCTCCCACTAAAAACACTGGTGCATTCTGGAAATAGTCTCAAAGAAAGAGAAAACTTCACAGGAAGAATCAAATACCATGCTCATCTCTAAATTTGAATCGGAAATCGAAGGAGAAAAATGAGAAAAACCCTGCATCTGTTCCTTCACCTTCCTGTCTAGATTGAGAATCTTGAATCTCTTCAGGAAAAGATGTATCCCTTTTTCTTTTGCCAAAAAACACCTTATAAGAAGGATCAGTAGATCTGAATCAGACCCTGAGCCACAGGAAATAAACTACTCCTGTCCTGGGAAATTTAAGCAGGAGTAGATACATGTTTAGATTCTGGTTTCATTTAGGCAGGAAAAACGGGGCTTACATGGTTGTTAATGGTAGCAACAGTTGCCTAGAGATGGGCACACATTTGACTAAACAGGGAAGCTTTCCCTGCCCCCTCTCCCAAGGCGGACAAGAGTGGCTCTCCCTACCCTACCGAGGAGACCCCAAAAGCAACAGAAGACATGGATAACCCCTAGTCCCTAGTGGCTGTAGGGCTACACCAGTGGTCAAAGGAACCAGCTCTGGTCACTGCAAATTCAACAAACCTGTGGCTGAGACAAACTACTAACCTGCTGTGATGGTAAAGGATGTTTGCTAAACTTTTTCTTTTTGTGGCTGGAAGAAGGACCAACCATGTGATTGGTAGCTTGTTCCACTGTCAAGCTGAAAATGGCACCTCTTTCCTGGAGGAAATAAGTGACACAAGCTACTAAAACTGTTAATGTTGTAAAAGAGAGTCATGTCCCCCAATAAAAACATAGTAAAAAAACACTTTCATAAATTATGACAGCCCCAAAAAATAAAATAAATACAAGTTTTCCAGAGAAAAAATAGTTTCAGTTGTTTTTAATAACTTTTAAAATGACAGATAAAAAGTGTGCTGCTTTTAAAAGTACAGTTAAGTATTGAGACAGTCCAAAAAAACACAAACTCCTGGAACAAACCGGGAAAGTAGAATTAAGCAATGCATTTGTAAAAATGGAAGGTTTTTCCCCAAAGAGAACTTATCTGGACACCAATGGAACAACACAAGCTTTCTGCTAATGCTCAATAGCTCTCAGAGAAGCGCTCTTTGGCCACAGGAAAACTCTGAAGGGCTTTCACTCAAACTTATCTTTTTAGGCAGCTCAGCTTAAGCTGCCTAATAGTTTGAATATGTGGAAGGTGCCCAGAAGCCGGATGGCTGTTATACCCTTGGCCGGATATAACTCATATAGCTAAGGCTACTGTAGCAGTAATCACTATGATGAACATCAAGTGTTTTTGCAGAGGGGCCAGCCCTACCAGCATACCACACATCTGTGCAACTATAAATATACTAACTCCAAGATCACAAAGCACTACAAAAAGTACAAATTCCCTTATATCATGGTTATGCAACATTTGCAAAATTTCTGCCACTGCTGTCCACTAGCACTTTAAGTGAAAGGCATGAATCCTCCACTCCCATTTAATTACATTTGATATGCTTCAACAAAATGCACCATTGCTATAACTTTTTCAAGGACACAAACATTAATGAAAGTCACTCTGACAAAATGCAGGACTCCCTACATGTGTTTGTGTGTGTGCATCTCTCTTTGTTTATATATATATATATATATATATATATATATATATATATATAGACACACACACTAATGTACAGCTAGAACAAGTAAGGGAAGGTAATGTGTTGCATGGTACCCATGCCAAGAAGGTTTGGGGGGAACAAGAGGGCTTTGCATCACATGTTAAATGCACCTCTTTCCACACACTAAGGTAGAGCTACAAGTAAGAGAGGGATACGTGCTGCATGGTACCTATGCCAGGAAGGTGTGTGGGTGGGGAATGGGACATTTGTGTATCACAGATGTTAAATGCAACTCTTTCCACCTCTTTCTTTTGGCTGATTATTTAATTATAATTTACATATAAAGCATAATTATAACTTACATTAAAGCTTTTAGATAAACTGTCCAATAAAGCTTGATGCACACTAAGTTATGGTTAGCAAGCAGAATCATACATCTGTTTGTTACTACTGTACTGGTCTTAGGTTGTTTTAACAGGAATCTGATATTTCCTAACCTTCTCTGATACTGCAAAAGCTGCTCTGAGTTTGCCAAAATATTTCTAAGTTTTGCAAAGTTTTTCTTTCTTTGTAGATGTTCTCATACCTTTGCCCCCTTTTTTCTATATTTGTGAACATTTCTCAGAGTTAATGAACGTACTTCCAAGGGTCCCTGATACCGTAGGAACTTTGCCTTTTGTTGTAAAACATTTGTTACTGCACTTGAGCTCAAAACCAGTTTTTTTTTTACATTAACCCTGGGATTCAATAAACTCCATAGTGAATCGTGTCCATACAGCCCTAACAGCAGCATGCCTTGCATATTCATGAAGGCGCGCTACTGATAAGGGCTGTACAGACACAAACAGTGAATGAGTGCAGGGGGAATGTTCTAGCACTGCTCGCACAGTTAACACTCCTCCTGCACTCAAAGTGCCATATGGCATTTTCTAAAACAAATGCGGCATAATATTAGAGAATTTCTTCAATATTATGTCTATTTCAGTGTCCACTGACACTGAAATGAAATAAATGATATTTCAGTGTCTGCGGACACTGAAATACATAGGGGAGCAGGAAAGCAATGCAGGGGGTGTATGACAGGGTCTGTGACACACCGCCTGCATTGTAAAAGTGCTGTATGACACCTCGCAACCAGTTAAAGCAGGAAATGTGGACAAAAGCAGAAATAAAGGGGGGACAAAGCCCTAAAAATAAGGACACTTCTTAAATATTGCCCTCACAAACTTAGAAAGTTGAAAGAAAACAGGTCATGCATTAGTATGAATTTCTGAAGGATAGAAGTCTGGAAATCAAATGTATGCCATTATTCCCTGACAACAGTACATGTGGACAAAGGCACAAATAATGGGGGGACAAAGCCCTAAAAATAGAGACAGTTAATAAATATTGCCCTTACAAACTTAGAAAGTTGATAGAAAACAGGATATGCATTAGCATGAATTTCCAAAGGATAGAAGTCTGAAAGTCAAAAGTATGCCATTATTTCCTGACTGCAGTCCTCAATGACTTGTCAGAAAACCACAATACTCACTATATAACAAAATATAATAATAATATTTTTTACATGCTAAAGAATGTTTAAGCGTAGCTAAGTGGGTGTGTGCTTTATGGCCCTCCGCTTAGCATTGCTTAAACATCCCATAGGAGATAAATAAAAATATACAGCAGAAATTCCTAATCCAAGATAGTGTAGTGGTTAGAGTCCTGGCTTTACATGTAGGTGTTCACGGTTCGAGTACCAGGACATGCAAGTTATTTGTATATGGGAAAGCAGTGTTAAAATTATTTTTTAAAACTTAAATTATGTAGTAACTGGTTCTTGTCAACCAGGGTAGTGTAGCTGGTGTAAAATGAAAGTGTGGGTGCATATAACATGTGAAATCACCCTTGTATACACAAGTGTCCCATACAGCATAGTCACACCCCTTGCTAATGTAATGAAAGCACATAGAGGGATGTCATGCAAAGTAAATCATATACACCTACTAAATGAAGTCATTATTCTGATAGTTATTTAAAATGAAAAGTGAGCAATGGTCAACTATGCTTACCAGGTTTAAGCATCGCTTAGACATGATTGCTAAGCAGCAGGTAACTCAGCTAAGTGGATTTGCGCACTGTTAAGCAGTGCTCAGCAATTACCCTTTTAAACACTGTTCAACTCAGCTTAGTGGATTTATGCACTGCTAAACTGTGCTCACCATTTTCAAAATGGTCCAATGACGGCAAAGGGCAGGAATATGGCCTTATTTAAACCATGCAGGTGGGAATACAGCCATAACCTGTTTAGTTTGTTCTCTGCAGGAACATGTCAGGTGTTGGAGATAGATCGCTCTTTTGAGCGCAGTGCTGGAGCATTCAGGAGTCCAGGGTCATGGCTGGACTCCTTGTAGAAAACCATGATGAGAGATTGCTGCAAGGCCAGTACCAGGACTCACAATACAAAGTGGAGACCTGGGACCATCTCACATGTGATCTCACCAATGCTACTGGCATCATCAGAACTGGTGAGCAGGTAAGGCACCACTATGCTGACCTAAAGCAGAGGAAGGGGGCGCTCTTGGCCCAGTGGATCCAAGCTGCACAGGCACGGAATACTCCAGTAGTGAATAAGTATCACTATCAAGTAGTTTGTAGCAAATACTAGCCTGAGAATGTGATAGACAAGTATGCATAATGTTTGTTTTTCTCCCCTACAGCTGCAGCAGAGAGGGCTATGAACATAGAAGCCCATGCCAACAGACTGCTGAGGCTGCATCGACAAGCTGGTGAGTACAAATCTATTCTGCAGTGTACTGTTCAAATAGTTAAGAAGGAGTACATTGCTTACTGCTAGTGGGTATACTGTTACTGTGTGAACTGAATAAATAAAAAGGTTTGACTGACTAATATTGATGTGCAATAAAGATTCTTACAAAAAACAGTTGTTTTTATTCTGGTATGTTGTTGTAGACATACAGAATGTATACAGGTTCTTCGCAGCAAATGTGGCTGTGACAGCACACATTAACTGAGGTTCTACTGTGAACTAGCTGTAAAAAGCTGTAGATGGTGGAGCTGTAAAACAAGATATAACTGAAATGTGGAATATATACTGCAATACGCTCTGAACCCTGAATAGTAATGTGTAAAGTTCAAAGTGTGTTCCAGCCAGCATTGCCTTGTGTTAAACTTTGCTTTCCAGATCATAGTCATCCAAAGGATTAATGCACAGTACAGTAACTGTCATGCATGCATCACAGGATTACAAGTTCAGACTGTCTAACCAAGAAACTATTAGGCAGGAACCAGTGAAACAAGAAACAGCAGTTCCCCAGTAGCTCAGTGTGATGAGAAATAACTTAGTTGTTAATTTTGCATACACAGACATGGTTTGAATCCAGGGAGTGTTACTAAGATGTGTGCATATCTACACACGAGGAATCAGGAATAAATGTAAAAACAGTCAGGTGGTGTTAACATATTTCCTCCACAGGTTGTACAGGTAAGGAAATGTTGGTAGTAGCTGTATGAAGGGTATAATAATAAACTGTGTACAACTATCCCACCACATGCCTGCAAAGACAGCAGGATAGGTACATACAACATGCACTCTTCCTGATACATGTCTCTCAAGTGTCATGCTGTCACGGCTAGTGGTCACTGCTGCCAATAACTCTGGACACAGAGAGGAAATCAGTTGAAGTATACCAGTAGCACACTCACATAACAGCACTTCAGGGTACCCCTCCTGTGCCAGATATGTAACCCTAACATGTATGACTCCCCTCTTGTCATGTACCCAGAGTTGTCACAGTTTGCTCCATACCACTCCAGGCTGACAGTTTAATAGGTATGTTTGTGCTACAGAACCTATGGGCCATAGGCAGATGTAAAGTGAGGGCAGACCCATAGAGTATTGAGCAGTACTGTTGTGGAAAATAGAAGCATAAACAGTTGTTAATGGACTTTTTGCCCCCCCCCCCCATATAGATCAGTACAATAATTCATATACTATGGGTATGTTTTACCCCAAACCTAATGTTGGGACTTGTGTTCTATTATTGTTCATATATTTGATTGGTTGCATGTTAACATACCTTGTTCAAATACCATTGTTGGTGGCCTGTTGCCGTCAGTGTTACTGGCATTTTGTTATGATGCATACTGTTATCCCATTTATGCATGTGTTTGTTTTGCTATGCAACTGCTCCAAACCTGTTTTATAGGGTTACTCGGAACACCCATGCATGCTGTTATAACTAATCTGAAAATGTGTTGTTCATGACTAACCAACAAATTACCCCCAACACCATAGCACGTTTGGGAAGGCAGATCCCAGCAGATCCACCTGTCCTGCCTCATCTGGCCATGGCAACAGGCCCCAGCATGTCTGGGACCCAACCCAGGACTTCCTCGTCCACTGGTCCTGCACCACCTATGGGTGGAACCACCTCAGGAGATGGACGTGGACAGCAGCCTGTCACCTGCAGCCACTTCTGGGGTTTGGTGTGCAATACCATCTGAGCCGAGTTGGGTGGGCAGCTGCGCCAGATTTGAGGGCTGCCTGGTGCACCTCAAGGGGCAGGCCACCCCTTATGTCCAGCCCCCAGCACAGCCACCTTTGGGGCCGTGAAGGAGCAGTGGTGACTGCCCATGGGCGGGAACCTCAGTCCCACTGCATCCATTTCGGAGCTCATGAGCTTCAGATTCCAAACCACCCTCCTCGTCAAAGGTGTTTACCCCCCCCTCATGTGTCATATACCACCCCGTCTGCTGTCTTGTCTGTCTGCAAATGCAACCTATCCCACCTAACCTACCTCCCTAAACATACCTACAGCCTTTCCCCAACATCCCACTCTCATCTTAAAAAAAGGGCATCTGTCCCGCAAAAAAAACATTGCCCCATACATAGCTCTACATTTCTCCCCCATGTACAGTGAAACTAATCAATCAACCTACACATTACTCTGCAAATGTCTGTCGCCAACACCCTTCCCTGTGGTGTCTGAGGCTGTAAATTCCAAATTCTACACATGTAATTCAAAGCTGTTGCTGCTGAAGAAATATAGAGCTATGGTCCTTTCCTACATCCGTCCTGCACATCCCTAGCTGCTTTTCATAATGTTTTACCCTCTGCTTGCCCCCATTTCACCACTTTCCTATCACCTTTTTTTCTTTTCTTTAAAGAAAATTAGCGTGAGTGCAAGTGGTGCTAAGTGAAGCTAAGACTGTTTATTTACCCATCTCTTAGCAATGCTTAGCACCATGCAAAACCACGCAAACCCACTTACAACTGCTTAAAAGTGCCTTAATCACTCTGTCTCCATCAGCCCTTGTTCTGCCAGGCAACAAAATAATCATCCCAGCCAAGTTTCAAACCCGGGATGCTGTGCACTACAATCACAGGAAAGTACCACTACACCATCTGAGCTGTGGGAATCTGTAATGCTTTTACAAACATATCATTCATTCTGGTCAATTAACATTAATGAAAAAAAGTAATCACTTCCTAGTCTGGAACCCAGGACCCTGTGCACAACAATCACAGCAACATACCTCTACACCATCTGAGCTGTAGGAAATTGTAAAGTTTTTACACATATCATGTACAACAGTCATTCAACATGAGGGGGAATTATAAAACCATAGTACTGTTTATATATATATATATATATATATATATATATATATATATATATATGTGTGTGTGTGTGTGTGTGTATTCATACCGAGATACATAAACACATAACCAACCACTTACTGCAACAAATCTGCAAAAAGCCCAACAAACGGGGAGGGGGGCATAAAGGGAAAACAATAGTGACATTTTTGAAATATGGCTGTCATACGCATATAAGTCTGCTAGAGTGGCATGGTGTATAGAACAAACCACAAACCAAGAAAGATAAAAAGGATCCAAATGCAGTTAGGTAGTTCAAAAATAATCCAGTAGTCTCAGGACAACACCAAGTTTAATTAAATGAAGCGCTTTTCGTCTGCTTACATAAGCAGACTTCTTCAGACATTACAAAACTGTGGCTTAAAACTTAAATAGTTACCAAGAACCTCATTAGTAATCAGTTAACCAATCAAACAAATGGTTACCTGAATTTAAATTTAAAGGCATAATCACATTACAACTTGAAGACATTGGATATAAGTCATAAAAAGCTAACTAAGGTACACATAATAAATATGCATCATGCATAACTAAGTAACCACTCTAAGCTAAAATATACATTAATAATTTAATATAATAAATAAAAAAATAAAAATAATAATGAAAAAAAATATATATATATAATATGCACATTAAAAAAAAGTGTGTGGACAATTTAAATAAAGTAAAAATAAAAAATAATAATAATAATAATGTATAATGTATCTAAACTAGTATGTTATAAAATATGTTATCTAGACTGATTCCTCAGTTTTAACAGACTGCTAATAGAGCAGCCATCATTCAATCCAGGTAGTACATAAGCGTTGAGTCTAATCTGCCATCTTAACTCTGACGCCTCCAAAAACAAATGTAAAGGAGCCCCTCTCTTATTTTCAGATATCTGGTCAATCACTAAAAATCTGAAAAAATGGTCTTTGTATTGGGTAATGTGTTTGGCGAGGGCATTGTCTGGTTTTTCTTTGCTAATGGCGTATTGATGTTCATAAATTCGCTCTCGTAATCTACGCTCAGTCTTTCCCACGTAGAATCCTGCACATTTTTGGCATTGAGCTAAATATACAACCATTCTAGAATTGCAAGTGCATCTACAGCGTAAATCAAATCTGTGGTTATTAATTATGAATCGATTTGATTCATGGATGTATCTACACTGATTACAATTTTGACATTTGTACATCCCTGGTGTCCGTATGGGAATGCCATCAGGTTGTTCAAGCAAGCATTTCAAGTTTTTACCCCTTCTAAAGGTAAATTCAGGTCTATTACCCACTTTGCCAAACACTGAGTGATTACCACGAAAGACACTTTGCTGTGAAGGAAAGGTTAGTTTGCTGTTATTTTTTGTATTTCTGTATTGCCTTTCTATATTTTGAATACTGTAGTTTGTTTTCTTTACCTTGTGTTTTGCTTGCATTCTGTTTAACAGCATATTAAAACTTCAAAAGAGACCACAGCTCTCTCTGTTCTGAGTCAGGCAGAATTTTTCCCCTCCCTCCCACCCATTTAAGTTGTCTTGTTAAATACCACTGTCTTTCTAGTTGCCCGCCTCTTATGTTAATCTGACCATATATCTCATTTCTCTCTACTTTCACTGGCTTATGTGAGTAATCACAAAACCATCACTTTTGAAATCCCACCCTTCAATTATTTAAATTTATTGGCCATCCTACAGTATTTCATAGTACCAAAATACAAAAGTAACCACCCCTTTCAGTCCATCTTGCTGTTTTAAAAATAGTAACTCTCCACTAAACCTTAACTTTTTAAACAGGTAAAACTCAAGTTACCTACTTTCACATCTAACTTCTCTAGTGCACACTGCAGAGTGCATTCTTTTCAATCTTACCTTTAAGCATCCCTGTTACTAGCACTTTCTCTAATACCTAAAAAGATCATCTCTACTTGACTCCAAGTAGACTTTTCCCTATCTGTTAAACCTAGCACTTGCTCCTACAGTACTTATTACCTTGATACGGCACTCTTATAGATAGCACCCCAAAAAGGCAAACCCCCATTTCTCGGTCACTCATGTCTCCCGGAATCTCTTTTAAAGTTTTTTTGTCTAGTCCTTCTAGCATGTCGAGGGATCAGTTGCTAGTGTCCTCTCCTGCTCAGCTGGTGAACCTGGGAATATTGAGGCAATGTTACAATTGCCTCATGTACACAGACAACCCTCTCCTCCTCCCACAAAACACAAATACATGCGAGAGATGCAACTATACGGCCAAACTGGAGGCTGAGCTCTCTCAACATAGGACTGGCAAGACCAGTCAGGAGGAGAAGGTTACCACACACACTATAGACCCAGTCTCACATAGTACCATCACAACCTCAAATCATACACATAAACACACAAAGACATACTCGGCTCTGATCAAAAATCTACCAAAACAGCAGAGGCCACCAAAGCAGACACCCAAACAACCACCACCTCAGAACACAATACCTGCAACACATAGACCCCACAGTCAGAGTGTCAAACAGTCACAGCCCTTAAGGCCAAACACAATGCCAGACACACTAGTCATTGGTGACTCCATAGTCAGACACACTGACATCCCGCTCACCAGACTGAGTAAGGAGAAGGTCACAGTAAGCTGCCTGTCGGGCGCTAGAATCCGCCACATAACGCAAGCACTCAGGTCTCTCAACAGCAGGTACAAATATGACTCAGTCATTGTCCACGCTGGTGTAAACGACCTGAGACGTACCTCCTTGGACTACATGAAAAGAGACATTGAGGAGCTCTCTGATTATGTAGCCCAGGCAGGTATGACCCTGACCTTGAGCAGTATCCTACCTTCACCAAGAATGATGCCACAATACAGAGATAAGATGATCAGCTTTAACAATTGGCTTAAACTCTGGTGTCATTCAAAGGGGATCCAATGTCTGTCTGCCTGGGATGACATGCTGGACAAGCCACGCTGCTTCGCAAGGGACGGCTTGCACCTGTCACCCCTGGGATTCTGGATATTGGCAAAGGCTCTTGCCACCCCCATAGTGCCTTTTTTAGGCAAGGCTCAAATTCTAAACCTACCACCCTGGAACACAAAAAAGGAAAAAAACTAAGGGTAATGCTGCTCAATGCCAGAAGTCTAAATCTCAAAATGCACGCACTCGAGGCCCTTCTCAGTATGGAGAACATCGATGTCTGTGCAGTGACAGAAACCTGGTTCAAGGCTCCTGAGAGCACCCCAGCACTATCAGGTTTTACCTCTTATCATGCGTTCCGGCCCCAAAATCCGGACAATACCAAGAAAGGAGGGGGTATCCATATTCATCAAAGACACCCACACCTCAAGACTGGTGGCAACGCACGATGCATCGGAGACCATCCAGGTGCAATTAACCATAGGCAAGACTGCTCTGCAAATTGTAGCATGTTACAGGCCACCCTCACAAACTCAGGAACCTCACATGGCCTTCCTGAAAACACTAGAGAGGATAAAAGTATCAACAAACACCATCATACTAGGTGACTACAATTACCCTAATATAGACTGGGAACACTACTCAAGCCCAAACACCCTAGCCCAAAAGTTCCTGGAATTCATAAACTCAAATGCCATGGAACAACTAGTCACCATCCCCACAAGAGGAGAAAACATACTTGATCTCATCATCACGAACATGGGAGCACAATGTTCAACACCGAAGTATACCCCTCACTGGTGAGATCAGATCACAAACTAATCTCGCTGGAGGTCCTCATCCCACCCCACCTGAAATAAAAAGACCACAGTAAAGAACTTCTCGAAAGCCGACTTCACACTTCTAAAGACTAGTGTGGTCTCCTTTAAGGCCCCGAGCCGACGGAAAACAGTACTCAAGCCGCTGAATCACTTACAAATGCCTTCTACCAGCACCTGCAGGACTGCATGGATAAGGCAATCCCAAGCAAAACAAAGACTCTTTGTACCAAAGGCAAGCATCCACTCTGGTGGACCCCAGCCATAAACAAACTCTACAACAAAAGGAGGAAGCTACTACAAGATAGAGCAAAATCCTTAAAAGGTAAGACACCCTTGATCACTATAAGTAAAAACTAAGAGCTCTCATAAAATCATCCAAAGCAAATTTTGAGAGAAAAATAGCTAAAGACTCAAAAGACAATCATAAGGCCTTCTTTAGCTATGTTAGAAACCTGGGAGGAAACTCCCAGATATGCTCAGAACTAGTTCAAAATGATGTGAAGATTACTGATCCTACAGACATTGCCAACATACTGGCTGACAGGTTCAGTGCAAACTCCCCCTCCCCAAAAGGAGAGATATCTATACCAAGCGATTGCAGCCCCCAAACATCTCCAACGCCCAAGTGAGAACTGCTCTCTCCAAAGCAAAAACACAGCATCCATGGGACCTGATGGTGTCCCCGGCTGTGTGCTCCACGAACTCAACGAGGAATTAAACCCACAGCTAGGACAGCTGTTTAATCATAGTCTTACCTCTGGATACGTACCCAGGAGTGGCGCACTGCAACTGTGGTCCCACTTCACAAAGGCGGTGCCTCCACCGACCCTGGAAATTACCGCCCATTAGCTTGACAAGCCTTATCTGCAAAGCCATGGAGAGGATCATAATGGACCTCATAAATAAAGACATAGGGAATTTGCAGACTTTGGATCCATCCCAGTTTGGCTTTGTCAAAGGCAGATCATGCCTTCTAAACTTGGTTGACTTTTTCAAACAGTCACCAAAGCCATTGATGAGGAAAGGCAGTCCATACAGCCTACCTCGATCTGGCGAAGGCCTTTGATACAATACCCCACTCGGGTATCATTGAAAAACTCATCAGCTTAAATGTTAACCCATACATCACAAGATGGGTTGCAAACTGGCTGAGTGACAGAACCCACAGGGTCAGAGTTGCTGGCGCCATGTCAGACTCAAAGCCTGTCACAAGTGGTGTACCACAGGGCTCAGTCCTGGGCCCACTCTTGTTTGGCATCTACTTTTCCAAGTACAAGCAAACACAGGAGGGTTATGGCTGACAAAGTTTGCAGATGACTGCAAACTGGGCCATAGTAGAAAACACATCTGACACAGATATCCTTCAGAAGGGTCTCACAGAAACGGATAACTGGTGCCAGAGCCATGACCTAAAGTTAAATGCCAAAAAATGCATAGTCATACCCTTCGGGAAAAACAAGGTTACCCCTAGCTACCAAATAGGTGGCAATCCACTGAGTACAGAAGAAGTTATCAAGGACCTGGGGACCCAGGTTGATAGTAGTCTGTCATTCGACACCCATGTAGCTAAAGTAGTTAGGAAGACCTTCTACATTGCCCACCTTATCATGAAGGGATTCTCATCTAGATCAAGGGAGGTCATAGTCTCCCTATACTCATCACTCATCAGACCAATGATTGAGTACAATGCCCCATTCGGAATGCATCTGACCCGACACTTGCAGCAGCTGGAGAGGCCACAAAAGTTCCTCACCAAAAGGATAAAGGGTCTCAAACATCTGTCCTATGCTGCCCGACTGAAAGAACTCCAGCTCTATTCAGTCGCCACCGCTTGCTCAGAGGTGACCTTTGCCTAACATACAAGGCCATGTCAAACCCAGATTTGATGAATATGCTTCACCTCAAAAAATCTAGATCCGTCAGAGCCACAAGGGCGGGAGACTTAAACCTCGACACGGCTATTAATAGGACGTGCTGGAGGGATAGATTCATCACCCAAAGACTCCCTATGCTGTGGAATAAAATCCCGGTATATGTGAGGCAGAGCACCTCGCTGGCCTTGTTCAAGAGGAATCTTGACCAATGGATGGGAGATCGCAGATATACCCCAGGGATTACCTCAGTGTCACTGCTCAACAGAGGCACAGCAAAATAATGGGTATAGTTCCCCATACTAAAGGGGTGGCGTAAGCCACAAAACTATGGGCTAGGCTTGTAAATGCCCTCGGGCAGATAGCCTAGTATGAACCTATGAACATTCCAGTTCTTAGTAATGATGTCTAGTATAAGGTGGCTATTAACACAATATGTTAAAATTAGTCTTGTGTTGGTGTTAGTATTATAAGACAATAGATCAACTTGTCTAGTTAGTTCCGGTGCATCCATATTAGCAGATTCTCTGTTTAAATCAATCCTAAGGATGGGTTGGTATATGCCATTCAGTCTCTTATTCATGACTTCTTTAACTAGGCTCTCAAGAAGGGGTTGGGGGTACCCTCTATGTAGGAACATATTGACTAATAACTTACACTCATTGTGAAAATCTTCTTCAATGCTCACCATGCGGGCTGCTCTAACCAGCTGCCCCTTTACTACCGACCTTTTTTGGTAGCTCGGGTGGCAGCTGCTGAAGTGTAGAAAGGAGTTAGAATGTGTAGGCTTTCTATAAATGCTATCTACATAATTATTCAGCTCCTCATTTTTCACTAACCATATGTCCAAATATGCAATGGCATTTTCGCTGAAGTTAGAGGTAAAGGACAAGAAATCTGTGGAGGAGTTGAAAGAGTCCAAAATCATCTTGCTATCAGTTTCACCTCCCTCTAGCAAAATAAAAATGTCGTCAAGGTACCGTGTGTAGTACCTGATCTTGGACATAAGTGCTTGGTTGTTCAACATGTTCTCCTTTTCCCAATAGGACATTACCATATTGGCTAGGCTTGCCCCACAGGGTGAACCCATGGCAACCCCAATTTTTTGTAGATAGAAATTCTCACCCAACATAAAATAGTTGTTAAATAAAACCATGTCCAAAAGTTCTATAACTAGTGAGATTTCATCTACTGGGGCGCCCTTATTCTTGAGTGTAAAACCCACCCAATCAATTGCTACTTGTAGGGGGATACAGGTATATAAATCTTTGACATCGATTGTCAAAAAATTATATTTTTTGTCGAATGTCAATTCCCCTATTTTTTTCTAGGAAGGACCAGGAGTCTTTGCAGATTTGTACTTCCTGTTTCAAATATTTCTGTAATATATTACCTACAAGTTTAGCGCAAGAGTATGTGGGGGATCCTCGTCCATCAACTAGTGGACGCATAGGGGGATAAGAGAGATCCTTGTGTATCTTTGGAATCCCAAAAAGACAAGGGAACCTAGGGTATGGAGTAGAGAGGTATTTGTACTGATCCTGATCTAATCTGCCCTCAAAAAACATTTCGTCAAGGTTGTTTTTGATATTATGATAAGATTTATTTACTTCAAATCTAGAACTCAAAATGTACGCGTCATTGGATAGTAGGTCAAGCATTCTATCAAAGTAGTCAACTTTGTCAAACACCACTACTCCCCCTCCTTTATCTGGTTTACAGATATGTAGACTATGCGTCTTAACAAATTCAAGTAATTCCGGTTCTTCCCTACATATATCATCTGTTCTAATGTTAGATAAATACATGTTCTTCTGCCTTAAGTCAAGTTCACACATATTTTCGAAGGATTAAATTACAGGGTGCAATGGGGGGTTAAAGGTACTGGGTACCCTGGTTGGGTTATCATAAGTATTATTGCTATTAGTGTTGTCAAACAGCAAGTTGAAATTTAATTTACGAGTAAATAATTTGATGTCAATAATAGTTCCTACTATATCAAACCTTTGTTGAGGTACATAAGTTTGCCCTTTAGATAAAAAATCTGCTAGGTTACCCGAAATCGTAACAGAAGAAAAGTTGTAAATATTAAAATCGCCTATTTTGTTAGTAGTGATAACCAGTTTCACAACTTCGTTAATAATAAAATCCAAATGGCTATGGGTATTATTAACTGGATTAGTAATATTAGTGACAGGGGCAACCATATTACCAGGAAGACAATATTCTATAAATGAAGTATTACTGTCAGCATTAGCAACAATACTCCCATCATAGCAGGTCTCTAAGGGAGGGCTCAAGTTGCTGACAGGAGTGTTTGTTACAGTCTCTGTTGGTTCAGTTTCTGATGATTCCCCTTGTTTTGCTGCTGATAGCTGTTCCGTTGTTTCGGGATAGCCCCCGAGCGGTTGGCATTGTGAAAAACCTGCTGTTGGCCAGTGAACACTGATGTGGTTGCTTTATTAGGTTGTTGCCTCCGGTTTTGCAACCTCTCACTCCTCCTGACTACATGTTCAGTTTGTGAATCTACAAAGGAATCCAGATCTCTAATACCAGTAGTTGGAACATCACTGACGGAATTCTGTCTTCCGTCATTGGCTACAAAGGGGTCGTTGGTATTAATCGTAGAGTGTTGCCAAGCTTGTGATATTGCAGGAGGGGGGTAAGCAACCCCTTGTTCATAGGCCTTGCAGTCACAATCCAGTTTTTTAACTTTGTTTAACTTAAGTTTGTTCAAGTACTGGTCGATGCTGTTGAAGCATCGACTATAATCATATTTATACCTATTGAATTCTTCATGCATTTTAATAGTATTGTCTAACTCAGTTATTTCTGTGATTAACTGGCTGACCCAGATAGAATAATGCTTAATCATTAATGATAACAAGTCGAAACCTTGCTGGTCAAATAACTTTAAAAGATCCTTGTGGAAATCTGAGTTCAATACCAACCCTGTTGGGTACTGGAAGTGCCTTAAACCTTTTGGTATCACTTTACAGTCAAGGCACTCCTTCAAATACGATATTTCAAGCTGTAATTTTTTTAAGCTTTAAAAGTAATTTATCAAATAATTTGAGTTTGACTGTAATAGAATTATTTACCTCATAATATTGTTTGATTAGGGTTCCGCGTGTTAGTTACTCCATACCCATGCCTAGAAAACACAAAGTCTTCCGATAGCCAGTTGTCAAGTACAGGTAATCCGTTTAACAAGTTAGAGTCTGTATGGTCATTTGCGTGTCCCATTCACTGAGAAAGCACTGGGTAACGCTGAATATCGCCACCTGGAACAGTCGCTAGTGGAATATCACCGGTTTCAGCACATTCGTTGGAGTTAGTTGTATTAATCAATCCAGAACCCAGAGGAGTTTCAGTAATACTGCCTGAGGGAAGCAAAACACTCACTTCCTTGCGTAAATTCGAGTGAGACGGCTGTGTGTCAACATCACGCAATAACGAAACGCCCCCTGGCGTGGAGTCAGCTAGAGTGGTTCTTAGGTTGCCTGACAAAGGCAAAATCAAGTTTCTCATGTCCTGTTGTTGCGAATCTAATTTGTCTAACCTCGCACAAAGCGAGTCCATCCTTTGAAACAAGGAGTCAAACAAGTTGTCCTGAGCTGCCATAAGAGTAGTAGCTGGTGCTGGCAGAGCACTATTGCAGCTCCTAAGCAATGCAGGTGTAGCATTAGGGGAAAAACCATCACTGCTGGCGGATCCAGATGCCATAAACTACTATATAGAACAAACCACAAACCAAGAAAGATAAAAAGGATCCAAATGCAGTTAGGTAGTTCAAAAATAATCCAGTAGTCTCAGGACAACACCAAGTTTAATTAAATGAAGCGCTTTTCGTCTGCTTACATAAGCAGACTTCTTCAGACATTACAAAACTGTGGCTTAAAACTTAAATAGTTACCAAGAACCTCGTTAGTAATCAGTTAACCAATCAAACAAATGGTTACCTGAATTTAAATTTAAAGGCATAATCACATTACAACTTGAAGACATTGGATATAAGTCATAAAAAGCTAACTAAGGTACATATAATAAATATGCATCATGCATAACTAAGTAACCACTCTAAGCTAAAATATACATTAATAATTTAATATAATAAATAAAAAATAAAAATAATAATGAAAAAAATATATATATATAATATGCACATTAAAAAAATGTGTGTGGACAATTTAAATAAAGTAAAAATAAATAATAATAATAATAATAATGTATAATGTATCTAAACTAGTATGTAAACGTAGTTTGATAGCAAGATGATTTTGGACTCTTTCAACTCCTCCACAGATTTCTTGTCCTTTACCTCTAACTTCAGCGAAAATGCCATTGCATATTTGGACATATGGTTAGTGAAAAATGAGGAGCTGAATAATTATGTAGCTAGCATTTATAGAAAGCCTACACATTCTAACTCCTTTCTACACTTCAGCAGCTGCCACCCGAGCTACCAAAAAAGGTCGGTAGTAAAGGGGCAGCTGGTTAGAGCAGCCCGCATGGTGAGCATTGAAGAAGATTTTCACAATGAGTGTAAGTTATTAGTCAATATGTTCCTACATAGAGGGTACCCCCAACCCCTTCTTGAGAGCCTAGTTAAAGAAGTCACGAATAAGAGACTGAATGGCATATACCAATCCATCCTTAGGATTGATTTAAACAGAGAATCTGCCAATATGGATGCACCGGAACTAACTAGACAAGTTGATCTATTGTCTTATAATACTAACACTAACACTAACACAAGACTAATTTTAACATATTGTGTTAATAGCCACCTTATACTAGACATCATTACTAAGAACTGGAATGTCTTTCGTGGTAATCACTCAGTGTTTGGCAAAGTGGGTAATAGACCTGAATTTACCTTTAGAAGGGGTAAAAACTTGAAATGCTTGCTTGAACAACCTGATGGCATTCCCATACGGACACCAGGGATGTACAAATGCCAAAATTGTAATCAGTGTAGATACATCCATGAATCAAATCGATTCATAATTAAAACCATAGATTTGATTTACGCTGTAGATGCACTTGCAATTCTAGAATGGTTGTATATTTAGCTCAATGCCAAAAATATGCAGGATTCTACGTGGGAAAGACTGAGCGTAGATTACGAGAGCGAATTTATGAACATCAATACGCCATTAGCAAAGAAAAAACAGACAATGCCCTCGCCAAACACATTACCCAATACAAAGACCATTTTTTCAGATTTTTAGTGATTGACCAGATATCTGAAAATAAGAGAGGGGCTCCTTTACATTTATTTTTGGAGGCGTCAGAGTTAAGATGGCAGATTAGACTCAACGCTTATGTACTACCTGGGTTGAATGATGGCTGCTTTATTAGCAGTCTGTTAAAACTGAGGAATCAGTCTAGATAACACATTTTATAACATACTAGTTTAGATACATTATTATTATTATTATTTATTTTTACTTTATTTAAATTGTCCACACACATTTTTTAATGTGCATATTATATATATTTTTTTCATTATTATTTTCATTTTTTTTATTTATTATATTAAATTATTAATGTATATTTTAGCTTAGAGTGGTTACTTAACTATGCATGATGCATATTTATTATGTGTACCTTAGTTAGCTTTTTATGACTTATATCCAATGTCTTCAAGTTGTAATGTGATTATGCCTTTAAATTTAAATTCAGGTAACCATTTGTTTGATTGGTTAACTGATTACTAACGAGGTTCTTGGTAACTATTTAAGTTTTAAGCCACAGTTTTGTAATGTCTGAAGAAGTCTGCTTATGTAAGCAGACGAAAAGCGCTTCATTTAATTAAACTTGGTGTTGTCCTGAGACTACTGGATTATTTTTGAACTACCTAACTGCATTTGGATCCTTTTTATCTTTCTTAGAGTGGCATGGTGTGCTTTACCATACAATGCCAGACAGATTCCAGATCTGAAACACAAATGAATGTCAAAATTTACTGATGTCAATGCTCACATCATCCTAGTGATTTCTCAGAAACCCACAACTGTTGTGGCCAAGAGACAAAACATATGAGCCACACATCAGGACAGTGTCTAGACATCTGGACAGTGGAAAGGTATGACCGCAGTCATGTAACAGAATGGAAAATCCTGTGACAGCCGCCAACCATGTCACCCAGCACCTTCTGAACCACAGTAAGACCAACACAACACTAACCCAAAATCAGCTCTGTGCAATTACCCATGTATATCCAAATATATCATGCATTACAGGGATGGAACTGTAGGGAAAAGCAGATAGTGGTGCATAAATGGCCACCAGCAGCCATTTGCACTACAGTGCCAACAACATACCAATACCCCAAATGAACTCTAGAGTAAAACAACTGATTGAATGAATATATCCTGATTCCCAGTGACACAATAAACTGACAGATACTGGCCCAAGTCACAGTATACTGGGAATCCTGAGGTGTTACAGGAGCTTTCTCAGTCTGCCCCAACAAACATACACACCTGATAGCCCACCAGCAGCCATAGCAGTATGCACAGTCAGATAGAAAAATAATCTGTGACACTCACATCTGCTACTCTCCCTACCCAGCCAAACACACAACACTGCTACACAGTGTTGGCAGTTGCTTCACAATGGCTAGACATACAGAACTCTCATATGTACAGATTTGCACAGAATGCACAGGATGTGAGACCATATTCATGGCCACTGCTGCATACCACTTCCAGGAGTCTAAGTCAATGGGGTGATACCTTGAGTGCACTCAATAAATAATGATATCACATACCTCTGACCCTCTTAATGCCAGACATCTGGACAAAGCATGACATACTTGGGGGTCAGGGGGTAGGAAAAGGGGACATATCTCACATAATGGTGTTACAAACTGAAACAGTTGGCAGTGTCACAGGCTTTGTTGTAACATAACATCCCTGAAGGATATGATGTCTGAAACACCAATGGATGTCAACAGTTACTCTGACTACAATCCTCACACTATCCTACTGCTTCCACAATAACAGACGTTGTCTGAAGAACAGACCAAACATAACAGATGAACTCCCGGGCAGTCTGTGGATATCAGGACAGTTGAGAGGTATGTCAGAGGCATATCACTGTCAGACGTCAAGTCACACAGAAAATGCATGTCCAGATGAACCCTTATAAACTAACAACCCTCTATGTGCATAACAGCACTACTGACTTACAATCTGTACCCAATTCTGGATCTTTGTTCTCCATGTTGCTGGGCTATCTCCACAAATCCTCTCCTGAGAGGTATTCCCACCTACTGTCTGTGAAGCTGTAGCTCCCACACCTCCATAATGTCCTCCACACAGGGAAGGAAAAGGGGCAAGGCACACATGAAGGCCATAATTATAGCACTGTGTTGCTATGGTATTGGCAAATGGAAAGACAACACAGCTGCTCTGGATGAAAGTAGCAAGTGGGAGACACCGATTCATGCACAGGCCATCACCTGCTTATGAGCAGTGCCTACAAAAGGCAAGTTGCTGCCTATGCAACACATATCTCAAACCATCTGCACAAAGACAGACTGCAACTACACAAACCTAACCATTTGCATTGTTGTGAGGGAACTCCTGAGCACTATAACAGGTATGTCAACCATGTAAGCAAGTAATAGAATGCAGAAGGGGGGATGCAATTTTGTCAAATGGGACATTAAACACTATGCTTCAACAAGACCTGCTGGACTCGCATGCTGCTGTCCAGCACCTGTGGCCATTACTGCTTGCCCTGCCTCCATTGACATGGAGCACATCTCTGGCCCCTGAGTCACCCCAGCAAAGGTCAGCTCATGTAGGACTACTAATGGAGTCTCTGTTGTCCAGTACTGAGTGTGTCACTGGTAGGCCAGCTACCTGGGATGTTGTAATTATTTATAGGTCACCTGTGAATGCTACTCTGATACATATGCTTGTCTTACAAATGTAAGAGATGCACATAGGGTATGTGCATACTACACGACAGGTGCAGATGTGTGTGTTGAACAGTATGTGATATAATGAGCCCATAACTGACAACTGTCCAGAGTTTTGCAGACTGACTACATGTCTGCCTCATATTTGTAGTCAATGCCTCAGACAGTTGTGTATTGTCTGGCACATCACTGGCAACCCATTAAAGACTAAAGTCATAACAAATTAGCATACATTTCATTGTCAGATATCATATTCTGCAGAGTACACCTGTGAATTTGACACCGTCTTTGCTGGCAAATAAGTGTGTTTCAGCTAGATTCATAAAGTGACACCATTTACTGGCCTTTGTCCACCACTGATGTGTGCCTTTATGCAGATGTCTTGCTCTAACAGGAGCTGGGTGTCTTACCATGACACCCATGTCAATGCAAGCATACCTTGTCCTGTAGGATGCTGACATTTGTGCAGTCACTGACACCTGGTTTCTAGCTGTGAAGAGAACACCAACCTTGCCAGGTCACTCATCCCATCATATGTTTAAACCCTAAATGGAGGCCCACAAAGCCACAGGAGGTGGAGTGTTGAACATTAGCATACACACACACCTCCAGGCTTGCCAAACGGTATCGCATGGATGACATCCCGAGTACAGTTAGTTGACAAAACACCTACTCAAATCATAGTGAGCTACAGGCCTCCAACCATGACTATGGATACCCACCACATCTATTGGGACCTGCTGGAATCTGTCAAGATTCAGTCATCTACCCTGCTCCTGGATGACTTCAAATACCCAACCATACTGTGCCTGACCTAAGCCACCTGAACATGAATGCACATAGATTCCTCGACTTTGTCAATGGCAATGTAGTAGATCAGCCAGTCAACACTCCTACGGCAGGTGGGAATCTCATGTACCTGGTTCTAACCAACATGAGTAGCCACTGTATCACTCCTACAGTGCCATCATCCTTGGTAATATCTGACAACATAGCCATCACTGTTCAGGTCACCATCTCCCCTGCTCCCCACCCCCCATTACAGTATCAAACAGAATGAACTGTACACAGATGACTATAAATCCCCTCAGAGTAGGTAGAAGTAGCTGTACAGCCAATGTCCCATTTGTTGGAACTAGCAGCAGTGTCCAGGCCCACACCACAATACTATGTGGGCACCCACATAGCTGTTTGGACTCATCAGTACCTGACAGGACATCATCATCTCCCTCAAGGTAGGGTAAACAACTGTGGTGGACAGCAGCAATACACAAATACCATAATAGGTGAAAACAATTGCTGGACGGGCCAAGAAGGCACAGGTGCCTCATTGGAAACAATGTCACCTTGGTCTGTACAAGCAAATAAGGGCACAGGAGATGTACCCTAAGGCTATCTTTGAGTGCAAATCAGACACATCCACCAAGGCAAATCACTAGGCTTTCCACACGTGTCTGCACTTCCACAGGCAACACACAAATCTGCTCTGTTGTGGTGGTCAATAACACCACATGCACATATGGCATAGATATAGGCAACAGGCTGCAGACAGGTGAATTGCAAACATCACCACCCCACCCCCCAGTGGTACACATGTGCATGTACAGCACCTTTCCTCCCTCCCCTCATCATCAGGAAGCAGGTCCACAATGCCCTATCAAAGGCAACACACAGAGGTCTCCACAGTCAAGATACCATCCCCTGCTGCATCCCACATGAACACAGGCATGGGCTCTCAGATCCATTCTGCACTGTAGTCAACCACAGCCTGAGCACTGGTCTCATCCCACCTGCACAGAGGACAGCCAGTGTCATCCCTAAACACAAAGGTGGAGCAATCCACCGACCCAGCCAATATGATGCACATCAGCCTAACTAGCCTGCTCTGCAAGGGCATGGGAGGCAATATCAAGGATATTATGAACAGGGACATCGGCAACATCAAAATGCCTGGGCCCACACACCATGGTATTGTCAAAGGGAGATCTGGCCTGTGAAACCTGATTGACCTCTCTGCAGTGGTCAACAAACACAGGTATGAGGGGAAGATGGTGAACAATGCCTACCTTCACCTAGCCCAATCCTCTCACACTAATCCCCAGGTGGACAGGATACATACGTCTCCACAGCTAGGCACCAACCTGTTGGTTACCAGATGGGTAGCTAACTGGCCCAATGATAGTAGCCACCCAGTCATAGTAGTAGAACCCACCTCTAATAGTAGATTCATCCACAACGGTGTACCCCAAGGATCGGTCTGGGGGCCTCTACTGTTTGAGATATATATCTGAGGTACAGGACAATAATCTCAACAGGGCTGTGAAGGTGCAGTCGTGACTGCCTGCAGGTGGGGATGTCAGTCTCACCATATCCATATGGGAGCTCATGGGCCTCTGATTCCCAAACACCCTTCCCGTCCAAGGTGTTTACCCCCCACGTGTCATACACCTCCCCTCTATGGGTCCTGTCTGCCTCCATACTCAACCTACCTCCCCAGACATACCTACAATCCTTCTCCAACATACCACTCTCACCTTAACAAAGAAAAAAAGGCATCTGCCTCCAAAATAATTATTGCCCCATACATAGCTATCCATTTTGCAGTGGTGTCCACTAGACACATGTAATCCAGTCCGATTGGCTTGAGAACACATTTCTGTTGTCCTCACCCCTCTCTCTTGGGTTTGAGTGCCCAAAATCACCTCCAAATTCCATACATATGCCCAGCTGTTGCTGTATAAAAACCCTCCCCTACACCCATCCTGCACATCCCTAGCTACATTTCATACTGTTTTTCCCTCTGCGTGCCCCTTTATCACCACTCTCCTATAACCCCTTTTTCTTTTCTTTTAAAGGAAATAGCACCGGTGTACGTGGGAGTACACGAGTTTGTGAGATGCTAAGTGAAGCCAAAACAGATTAACTGTATGTTGGCATAGTTTATTATTTATTTATTTTACATTTGACTGGGAGTGTCTGGCTGAGCTATTGCCCTTTTTCAGTGGAGGCCAGGGGAGAAAAGCTCCAAAGATATACAATGCAATAAAAATAGCTTAGCATTGCGCACACCCACTTAAAGCCACTTAAAACTGCTTTAATCACTGTCTCCATCAGCCACTGTTCTGCCTAGCAACAAAATAATCAACCCTGCCAAACTTGAACCCAGGGCCCTGTACACTATAGTCAGAGCAATGGACCACTACACCATTTGAGCTGAAGGAATTTCTGAAGCTTTTTCAAACATATGCAGTAGAGTAATTCAACAGTGGTGAAAAAGCTCTGTGGAATCACTCAGGTTTTGTATACATACATATACAGATATATATGTATGAAGATACATATATTTGAAAAATATATATATTTATTTTGTGTATATATATATATATATATATATATATATATAGATATAGATATACATATATATATATATATGTTCATAGGTGTGTACTAGGCAAATGGCCCTGGAGCCTATACAAGCCTAGCCCGTAGAAGTGCCCTGGTATTGTGCCGCCCGATGTTAGTTCCCAGTGTCTCTATCAAGTTGAGCCACTGGAGTGATCCCCAGGATGAAATTTCTATTTCCCATCCACTCAAGACTTCTCTTGACGACAGCCAGTGAGGTGCTCTGCTTGACATGTATGGGAAGTCTATTCCAGAGCATGGGCAGTCTCTGGGTTATGAACCTGTCCCTCCAGCATGTTCTATTGATTGTGGTAATGAGGTTGAGGTTTCTGGAGCATGTGGTGTGGAGGAATTGGGATTTTTTTAGATGTAGCATTTCTAACAGAGCTGGGTCAGACATGGCTTTGTAAGTCAAGCAGAGATGGTCTCTTAGTTGACAATATGAAACAGAAAATAGCTGGAGTTTTTTGAGTCTGTCCATGTAGGACACATGTTTAAGGCCTAGGATCCTCTTCATTAGGTACTTTTGTAGCCTTTCCAGCTGTTGCATGTGTCTAGTGAGGTACATACCAAATGGGGCATTATACTCGATGATTGGCCTAATGAGGGAAGAGTAGAGAGAGATGATGCCCTTGTTCTTCCTTTATGCAAAACTCTTGGTAATGAGATGTGCCACATACGACATTCTGACCACAGTGGCAATGTGGTGGTAAAAGGAGAGGTTGCTGTCAACCTGTGTCCCCAGATCTCTTATAACGCCTTCAGTGTTCAGTGGGCTCCCACTATATATATATATATATATGTGTGTGTGTGTGTTCATAACATGTAGTGTACTCGTATCTCAGAACCATATCTCTCAACCTGCTATTGCAAGAAATCTGGGCAAAGGCTGTAAAATGGGGGGCAATGTACCACAACTAGGGATGTATTTCAAATATTGCTCTTAGAAATGTAGAAAGCTGCTCGAGTAACAGAGTTTGTTTCAGCATACATGTTCTGAAGGATATGAGGTCTGGAACTGAAATTATGTCATCATTTACTGACAGAAATCCTCAGATCATCACAGTGATTTACCAGAGAAATTGGAATAATTTGTGGAACAAAGACAAAATATGAGCAATAAACCTGGATGTTCAGCAACAATCCGTCCAGTTGAGAGGTATGCTCAGAACCCCTTATTGCAACAAATCCGGACCAAGCCTGACAAAGTGGGGGGAGAAAGCCATGAAAATAGGGACATATCTAAAATACTTGGCTAGATAAGCTGAGACAGTTGCTACAGTAACACCGTCTGTTCTAATATATATTGACTGAAACAGCACAACTCCAAGACTCAATTGCTTCTCATTAGTTAGTACCTGAAATCCTCACATCATCCCACTGATTTGTCAGACATACACAACACTTATGGGGACCAGACAACTGGACATCTTACGAATATCTGGACATAACATGACATTATAGAAAGTACACTGAGCTGCTTAGCATGTCACCAAGCACCATCCAAACTACAGTCAGACTGACACAACACTACTCCAAGTCAGCTATGGGGAATTACACATGCATTTGCAAATATGTCAGGCACTACAGGGATGTAACAGTAGTGAAAAACAGTCACTGGTGTGAGCCTGCATACCCACAACCAATGTCACCACAGTCACAGTGACATACTGGTAAGCCAAATGAACAGTAGAGTTTAATGACTGTGTGAACATAAATATGTTTGACACTCACACACTACCCCTACATATTACTGTCCCAAGTCACAGTGTAGTCTGACTCCTGTAGTGGTATGTAACATGTCTCAGTCTGCCCCTACAAACATTTACAGCCGATAGACCACCAGAAACTGGAGCAGCATGCACAGTCAGACAGAACAGGAGCCATGACACTTAAATGTACCCCCTCCCTACACAGCACAACATACATTTACACACTACACTGATACACAATCCTGACAGTCTGTTAATAATTGCTACACATACACAGACCCCTCAACTGTACAGATTCCCACAAAATGTCCAGGCTCCATCCTCATATATATGGCCTCTTCCTCATAACATGTCTAGCATTCTGCTACATCACTGGGATGATATCAGGAAGGAAAGCACTAACTAATGATATACCATACATATCAACATCTTACTGTATGACATCTGGACAAAGCCTGACATAATTGGGGGACAGAGGTCCAACCACAGGGGTAAAATTGAAATATTGCTGTTATAAACTGAGAAAGTTCCTGGCATTACAGGGTTTTTTGTAACATATCTTAACTGAGGGATATGATGTCAGAAACACAAATGGAAGTTAGCATTTACTGACTGCGATATCCAGGGTATGCTACTGATTTGCCAAGGACAACAACTGTCAGAGGAACAGACCAAACATAAGAGTCAAACCTCTGGCCATTCTGCAGATAGCCCTACAGTTGAGAGTTATGTCAACCACATAACACTGTCAGACTGAGACCCACACAGAATATCCATGTCCACACAAACCCTGTTAAATTAGCATGAATCCAAATGTATAACAGCAATACTCAAATTTTGTCCCCAAGTCTGGGACCTTCTCCCCCATTTTGTTGGGCTGTCTCCACATGCTTTGTTGTAAGAGGTATTTCCAACTACCCTCGGTTATGACACTGTTCACACACCTCCCTGATGTCCCCCTCACAGGCAAGGAAAAGGGGCAACGCCCACATGAAGTACTCAATTATAGGAGTGTGTTGCCTTGCCATTGGTTATAGGAATAACAACACAGCTGTTCTGCATGCAATTAGCAAGTGGGAGACACCAACTGATGCACAGGCCATCATCTGCTTATGAGCATTACCTACAAAAGGCAAGCTGCTGCCTATGCAAAACAGGTCTATGCCTCTACATGAGTAGAGAGAGAGACAGAAACAGGAACTGGAATCCAAACCAACAATACTTGGGGGAAAAAAGGTATGTCAAAGAAGTAAGCATGTAATGGAATGTAGTAGGGAGTATGCAATAATGGGCTATAGGATGTTAAACAAATATGTCTCAACAAGACTTGCTGTACTGATATATTGCTGATCAGCACCTATGGCCATAGCTTCTGACTCTGTCTGCAGTGACATAGATCACAACTCAGTCCCCTGAGTCACCCCAGGAAGGAATGGCTCACATATGACTACTACTGGAGTGTCTGTTGAACAATACTGACTGTGGCACTGCTAGGCCAGCTACTGGGATGTCGTATATATCCATATGTTACTTGTGAATACAACTATGATGTACATGTTTGTCTCACAAATCTGAAAGCTCTATACAGGGTATTTGCATAGTAAACTACTGTCACAGACGTTTGTGTTGAACTGCATGTGATATACTGAGCGCATACCATTCAACTGTCCAGTGTTATGCACACAGACCATATGTGTGCCTCATATTTGTAGTCATTTACTCAGAGTTGTGTTATGTCTGGCAAATCATTGACAAATCTGTGAAGACTGACATTAGAACATACTAGCATACATATGAGTATCGGATATCCTCCAGGGTAATTCTGTGAATGCAAAGGATACTGTGCTATCAAATGGCTTAAGTGTGTTACAGCAATATTAAGAAAGTGTCACTAATTTTGGGCCATTTCCCCGCATATATGTGTGGCGTCCTTCAGATGTCCTGCTCTAACAGGTTGAGAGGTATGACTAAGCAACAAGAGTGTAAATCCAGTGTGCCATACTAACATACAACAGAAATGTATATCAGGTATTACCTGTGCACATGTATGTATGAGTAGGTGTACCTGGAAGCCATATAACAATAGACATGGGATGCAAAATGTCAGGTAAATAAGCTGTACATGTTGCATACATGTGTAATCTTAGTTTATGTACATCCAACAGACATAAAAGTTCTACAGCTACTGGTTGTTGCATTGCCCTGACACAGACATGGGTACTAGAATAAGCATGATTATCAGGTTGAAAATGGAGAGATGTCCAACTGTGTTATGACCTTGTGTCCATGCCTACTACAAACAGCTATATGAGCACCTACATAGCTGACTCGGAAAACCTGCCTCCACCAATGTAGAGTAATCCCCTTTGCTGTACAGCAGCAATACACAAACCACATAATCAGTCGCTATATTGGCTGTACGGAGCCAAGTAGGAGCAGGCACCAACTTGGAAGCAAGTCAACCTTTGTCTGAATGAGCATATAAGGTCACAGGTGAGTTACTGTAAAGCTAATTATGAGTACAAATTGGACACATCCACCAAGGCCAATCACAAAGCTGTCTTCACATATGTCTTTAATCTCAGAGCCCACAACCCACTCCACCCTGTAATGGTGGTCAATCACACCACATACACACACCATAGCCATAGCCAAACTGTTGCAGACAGGTTAAGGGCAAACATCATCCCCCTGTCCCACCATCAGTATAAGTGGATATGCACAGCACCCGCACTCCTCCTATCATCGTTAGGGAGCAGGTGCATACCCTAATCAAAGTCAACAAAAGTAAGTCTCCATGGGACCTGATAACATTCCTGTCTGCATCCTACATGAACTCAGGCATATGCTCCCAGCTCCATTACACACTGTACGCAAGCAAAGCCTGAGCACCACTGACATCCCATCTGCAAAGAAGATGGACACTGTCATCCCTCTACACAAAGGTGAATGATGAATGGTGGATTATGCACTCATTGGGGGGGGGGGGACATAACAAATCAGAACCAGAAGTGCAATGCAGGTTCATACTCTGCTGATAGATGACAGGGGTATAATGTGGTTGTAAGTGGTGACTAATGATAGTCAATGCTGATGTGCAGGTTCTGTAAATAACTTTGACCAATGTATGAGGTCCTGTGATATGTTTCCCTGTTTATGTCTTCCAGGTGACATGCAGTGGCAAAGACAACCAGCATATACTGCAGCTGAAAATGCAGCCATCATGGATGCCATCATCCAGCACCATGGGATGATGTTTGGCCATGGCCAACACAATCTGCGGAAGCAGACCACCCTGTGGGATGACCTTGTCCATAGACTTAACTTGGGCCACCATGGACACACATACAATCAGGCCAGGCATCTGACCTGATCCTTCCTGCCCGGCAAAGGGCTGCTGCCATGGCCAGGGACTGTACAGCTACACGTTGGTGTCCTGCCACACAGGCCCCACATACGGCAAAAGAGGAGCTCCTTGCCAACCTTTGGGCAGCCCCGACACACCAGCCAAGCCAAGAAGCACAAGTCATGGAGGTGGGTGGCACCCAGACAACAGGCGAGGAGCACTGTAGCAGTCATACTGGATTCTGTAGAGTATCTAGATGCATATTTCAGGTAAAACTGCATTTGTGGGTGCACACAATTGCACATCTATGGTGAAGGACAGCAAATTGTGCACTATCAGAGCTTGTACTGTACATGTGCAGAAAAGTAGCATTCATCTTGTACTAATGCCACGTGAGTCTGCTGACATCTCTCCACAACTACATAGGTCCCTCTGGTCTAGACGCGAGGCAGCAGCCTGAAGCCGGAGAGTATGGTATTGTCCTGTTGTGGCTCACCAGTACCCCAGGCATGTTAAGTTCATACATGTTACCATGCACACAACTGTTACTCTCAGCCATATTATGATATGTGCATGTTCACTTGTGGTGGGGTTAACTGCATTGTATCTCAGTGGTCATCACAGGGGCCTATTTGCAGGAGATGCAACATATCTGTAGCCTACCTCACAACCTGTCATTGCAAGAAATCTGGACAAAGACTGACAAAATGGAGGAAAAAAGGCCCAAAACTAGGGACATATTTTAAAAATTAGTCTTATACAGTGCATATAAGAGGTGTACACACCAGTTAAAATGCCAGGTATTCATGATATACAAAAATGAGACCACTATAAAACATTTCCAAACTCTTCTAACCTTTAATGTGACCTGTAACCTGTACAATTCAATTGCAAAACAAACAGATCTATTAGGGGAACAATTATGACAAATAAAAAATGTACAATACGCTAGATGCATAAGTGTGCATGGGCTGCAGCTAATACTGTGTTGAATCAGCTTTTGATATAATTACAGCATTATGTCTTCTTGGGTACACACCTGCCGTCAATTACACAGACTCTTTGATTAACATCAAATAGTGGTCAGCTGTCCTACTAGGATTTTCCTGACATTTAGCCTGTAACCTGCTTCAGCAAGTGCCACGGTTCGCGTAGAGCTTACAAAGCATCAAAGGGATGTCATTGTTGAAAGGTATCAGCCTGGAGAAGGGTTCAAAAGCATTGCCACATCATTGCATATACCATGGAATACAGTGACGATAGTCATCAAAAGATGGTGAAAAAATAAGTGACATTGCAAAGAAGTGGACATCCCTCCAAATGTGTTGAAAGACAAGACCCCAACTGGTCAGGGAGGCTGCCAGGAGACCTACAGCAATACTAAAGGAGTTGCAGGAATCGCTGGCAGGTACTGGTTGTGTACTACATGTAACAACAACCTCCCTTATTCTCCACATGTTTGGCCTATGGGGTATGGCCGGAAGATGGAAGCCTTTTCTCACACACAACAACATCCAGGTCTGGCTAAATTCTCAAGAACAATACATCAGGTCTCCCAAAATCATGTGGGAAAATGTGTTATGGTGTAATGAGACCAAGGTTGTACTGTTTGGCCACAATTCCAAAAGGTTTGTTTAGTGCAATAACAACACTGTGCATCATCAAAAGAACACCATCCCCACAGTGAAGCATGGTGATAGCAGTGTCCTGCTTTGGGGTTGCTGTTCATAAGCTAGAAGTGGGCCTTTAGCCAAGGTGGAGGGGATTATGAACAGTTCCAAATACCAGTCCCTTTTTGTCCACAGTCCCTTTTTGCCCAAAATCTTTAGGTGTCTGCTACAAAGCTGTAGATGAAGAGGAATTTCACCTTTCCACATGACAATGACCCAAATCATACATCCAAATCAGAAAAAGAACGTCTTCACCAGAAGACTATCAATCTTTTGGAATGGCCCAGCCAGAGTCCACACCTACATCCAATAAGAAATCTGTGGGGTACCCTGAAGAGGTCTGTGCACAAGAGATGCCTTTGCAATCTGACAGAGTTGGAGGGCTTCTGCAAAGGAGAGTGTACAAATATTACTTAGTCAAGATGTGCCATGCTGATAGACACCTTCCCAAGAAGGCTTACTGCTGTAATTAAATCAAAATGTGCTTTAACGAAGTATTAGTTTATGGGCGTGCACACTCATGCAACCAGCCTATTGTACGTATTTCATTTTCTATATGATACCCCTAACCAATGTGTTTGTTCTTCAATTGGATTGCACAGGTTATAAGTCACATTATAAGTGGTAAACATTATATGATTTATGTGGTCTCATGTTATATATCAGAAAAACCTGGCATGTTAACAGGGGTGTGTACACTTACTATATCCACTGTAAGCTTAGAAGGTTGTTAGGGTAACCGGTTGTGTTTTAACATACATTTACTGCAGGTTTTGAAGTGTGAAACTCAAATCATGTCATTAATTAGTGACACCACTCCTCAGATCATCCCAGTAATGTGTCAGACAAACACAGGATTTATGAGGAACAAACCAAAAATATGAGCCAAACATCTAGACATTCAGAGAAACTCTGTACAGTTGAGAGGTATGTTCTGTAGGAGTTGCCACTCTGCCATACAGGTGAACGGCAATAATGTGTACATGGCTGCAGTGTATGCTAGGTGAAGGCCCATCACCTACTAACACTACTCACGTATCCCAGAGGTGTATATTAGTAGTAACATTAAGTGGAAAGGGCTTCACTGCATGATGTTGAGGGCCTGTCCTCAGTGTGCATGTTGTGGTCTGACTGTGTCGTGAATGTCACCATTTGGCTATTGTGAGGTCTGTGTAATGCCTTTGTGCCACCTCACCTACATGCAAGTGTGTGTGTTTGTGTGTGTGTATACCAGCAAACCTTATAGTGCAGGTATTAATTTACATATGTTGTCTTCCCCTCACAGGTGGTCATGGTCCCTCTCACTCAGAATCAGATGTGAGTGCCTCTGCAAACTCTGACAATGATGGTAGTCATAGTGGACCACAGCTGGGGTTGTCAGGAGCTGAAACTGTGCCATCAGTTGGCATCCCACAGTCATCCACAATGTCCCCGCACACAGTCACAATGCTCACACATAACCCATCCCCAGCAGCCACAGATAATGGACAGTTGGCAGGTGGTGACTATGACAAGTGTGAGTGTAGCCACTAGCCATAGCCAGAGTGCAGGAGAGGTCCCATATAGGTGGATGGACAGAGGTGCTTGAAGGAGGACTGCTGCCTGTCAAGCTACTGTTGCAAGTGCCACAGCAGGTGTCAACAGATGCATGTTTTGGGCTATCATGGATGCACAGGCATGTGGGGAACATAATACTAAATACTCAGGGTCTTGGATGCAACTCTTCCTGGCTTATGTGGTGACATACATGACCTTATTGAGGCCACATGTCAAAATACTGAGGTCATGAATAGACGGAGTGAGACCTTGGCAATCCTCAACTGTGGCATGTTTGAGCTAGAGCGTGTGGTGGGAGATGGGCGTCAGCCACGTGGATGTAGGTCAGCACCAATGTCAGCTGAGAGTCTATAGGGCCATGCACTTTCACACTCACATAGTGTCAGTACCACCAGCACTACTGAAGTGGTGCTGTCCACACCACAATGGAGCAGGCCATGGGCACATTGACCTGGCTGGTCCCGTCAGGGACATGGATCCAGCAGGCAGCAGTCACTATCAGGAAGCAGTACTGCATCTGGCCTTGGGTCTGGTGGTGCCAGTGAGACCCCTGGCAGGACCAGTTCCCATGTCTGTGGCCAGAGACGGTGAACTGTACACCCTGCTATTTATGGTCCACATCTGTCCAACATACCCCTGTGCAGGGCAGGCACATGGCATGACTGTGTGCATACACACACACACCACCATCACAGTCAGGTCACCTCCAGACACACACACACACAATCTCTGCATGGCCCATTCATAGAACACCTCTCCAAAAATGCACACACATGTCAACTGTATGGCCCAGCCTATTCCTCTGGCAAACCCACACAACACTGTCATCCATACCACCAATGCAGGGACATGCTAATATGGTTCTGATGCAAAGGGAATTAAGTACAGTTTAGCTATGTAATGCTGTGTAAGGTGCTGTCAGCTGGCATTTGTAATGGGTACACTTCAGAGTGTGTGTACTTTTTCAGCCATGATGCATTATTGGTGTTAGAAATGCTGACTGAATGTAGTCTCACATGTATTCTGTTTGTGTTCTAGGTGTCTGTGTGTCAGCAGGAGGTGGCCCTGCACAAACTGGCAACAAGGGACATGGCAGAGTGGTAACACATCGACTGTGTCAGAGCCAAGGTACAGCTGTATATGTACACATTTACCAGGTCTGTGTAACAGTTACTGCATGTGCCGCAGAGCTTACAGGGCTGAGGAGTATATACAGATAAGTCTATGGTGGTTGACATCAGTAGCCCTTGTGAAGTGGACAATGGTAAGTGTAGTGGGTGGAACACACCTCAGATTGATAAAACCCATACCCCAGAGAATACTGTGTTGACCAAACACACACACAGGATCACAGTTGCCAGTGTTGGTTTTGGAACCCCTACCCATTTAGTTAGTGGTACTAGAGTGCTATGAGATTATCCCAGGTGGCACGGAACTAATAGTGTGAAGACTGTTCCAAGGTACCTGTAAAGTGAATAACATCACATGCCCTTGTGAGGTATGGCAATGAGGTGTGTACTGAGTGTGGAAGGTCTCATTAGACTGTCAACTATGAGTCTACACACTCACAAATACTGCTATACACACCAATGCACACACAATTGCCAGTAGACATTAGCAGCCCTGCCTATCATGTCATTCATTCCATACTGTTACATAAATGTTGCACGAGGCACAGCATGAGGCTTATAGAGCTGAGGAGAATCCACAAATACCTGTACAGTGGATGTGAACAACTGTCTTTGTAAAGTGGACATTGGGATGTGTACTGGGAGTACCATGGCCACCCAATGGATATATTTCCAACTGAAACACACACACACAGGGCACTGTTCTTACACACATGCACACATTTGCCAGTACTGCGAGTAGAACCCCTATCTGGTTACTGCTAATACAGTGTTATGCATTTATCGCATGCGCCACAAAGCTTACAGGGTGAAGAGAGTCCGAAAGTAATTCCAAGGTGAACATCACCAGGCCTTGTAAAGTTTGCCACTTGGTGATTTACTGGGTGAGAATGGACCCAAAATACTCAAACCTACCGTTATACACACTTACACACACACATTTATTTATTTATCATTTAACAGGGAAAGTCCGACTTGGAACGAAGCCAATTTTCAGCGGAGGCCCAAGGAGAAAGGCTCCAGATGCATGTCTGCATGAAGGAAACTGGAGCACCTGGAGGAAACCCACATGAACACAGGGAGGACATACAGACTCCACACAGAAGGCACCCCAGCCGAGAATCGAACCAGAGAACCTTTTGCTGTGAGGCGGCAATGCTACCGCTGCACCACTGTGCCATCCTACAAATACACTCATACACACATTTGCCAGTACTGTGATTATCAGCCCTGCCTATCTCATTAGTCCATACTGTTACATAGTTCTTGCACGCGGCACGGGGCTTATTGGGCTGAAGAGTGTCAACAGATACCTCTGTGGTTGATGAAGACAGTGAGCCTTGGGACATGTACTGGGATTACCATGGTCTAAAAATGTAAAACCCACCCCCACAATGGATATAGTTCTCACTCAGACACATACACTGGATATGGCTCTCGCGCACATACACACACACATTTGTCAGGACTGAGATTAGACCCCCTACCTATCTAGTTATTGCTAATACAGTGTTATGCATTTATCCCATGTGCCATGGAGCTTATAGTGTGCACCCTAAGTTTTAAAAGCTTCTCAAGTTCTATATTGCAAATTGATTATTTTTCAGCTATACAAGATTGTAATATTTGTATATATTTGTACACTAGTCTGCTATATTTCTAAGTTTCCTTCATTTTTTACTAGTCCATACTAATTATAATTGTAACCAAATACCTTATTGTAACCTTGCTACTTGTTTTTGGAGCTTTTCTCCACAGGACTCCACTGAAAACGGGTTATTTTGGCCCAATGGACTATCCTGGTAAACCAACTGAAAATAAAATAAATAAATAAAAAGAGTGTCCCACAGTTCTAAGGTGAACATCACCAGCCCTTGTAAAGTATTGCAATGGGCAGTGTACTGGGAGAGTGAGGCCTGAAAATGCTGTATCCTACAAATACACACGCACACACTTGCATGACTCAGATTAGAACCCCTACCTATGTAGTCATTGGTACTACAGTGTTATGCAGTTACCACACGCACCACAGAGCTTATAGGGTGAAGAGTGTTATAAGGTACCTATATAGTGAATAACATCAGCAGCCCTTGTAAGGTATGGCAATGGTACTGGGTGAGAAGGCCTCAAACTACCTTCACCCATATGTTTACACATTCACAAACACTTTTATACACACTAATGTACACACACACACGTTTGCCAGTACTGAGATCCACAGGTTCATAGGTGTGTATTAGGCAAATGGCCATGGAGCCTTAACAACTCTAGCCCATGGGAATACCCTGGCATCACGCCATCTGACGATAGTCCCCAGTGCGTCTAATGAGTATAGCCACTGGAGTGATTCCCAGGGTGGGATTTCTATCCCCCATCCACTCATCCAGATTTCTCTTGAAGACGGCCAGTGAGGTGCTCTGCTGGACATGTATGTGAAGTCTATTCCATAATGTGGGAAGTCTCTGGGTTATGAACCTGTCCTTCCAGCGTGTTCTGTTGATTGTGGAAATGGGATTGAGGTCTCTGGGACATGTGGTGTGGATGGATTGGGTTCTTTAGATGTAGCATTCCTGACAGAGCTGTGTCAGACATGGCTTTGTAAGTCAAGCAGAGATCGCCTCTACGTAGCCAATATGAGACAGACAATAGTTGGAGTTATTGGAGTTTGTTCATATAGGGCAAGTGTTTAAGGTCTAGGATCCTCTTTGTGAGGTAATTTTGCAGCCTCTCCAGTTGTTGCAGGTGTCCAATGAGGTACATGCCAAATGGGTCATTGTACTCATTGATTCGCCTGAGGGGAGAGTAGATGGAGACAATAACCTCTTACTTCCCAGATGCAACACCCTTAGTAATGAGATGTAACACATAGGACTTTCAGAACACAGTGG
Source organism: Protopterus annectens (assembly GCF_019279795.1). Lineage (NCBI taxonomy): Eukaryota > Metazoa > Chordata > Ceratodontiformes > Protopteridae > Protopterus > Protopterus annectens. The sequence continues at coordinate 1,235,324,347 of NC_056725.1, forward strand.
CACTTTGGTGGTCAACAGAGAGCTTGCTGTCAACCTGTGTTCCCAGTTCTCTTATAACGACTTCAGTGTTCAGTGGACTACCATCAATGTGGTAATTCATTGGAACCATGTTGTTTCCAAAGGGGATGGTGGCACATTTTCAGGCATTGAGCTAAAGTCCAGGGGTCTGACACCAGTCATAGGTCTCAGTGAGGCCTTTGTGCAGGATGTCAACATCACGTGGGGAGGTAATAATGGCACCCACCTTGCAGTCGTCTGAGAATATTTTCAGCCAGAATCTCTTCGTGTTGGGCTGGACTTCAGAAATGTAAATCCTGAACACGAAGGGACACAGGACAAAATCCTGTGGAACTCCACTCGTGACTGGTCGGCAGTCTGACATGGAGTCTGCTGCTTTCACACCATTGGTTCTATCTGTGACCCAGTTTGCAAGCCTCCTAGTGATATAGGGTTTGATGCCTAGCTGAGTGTGTTTGTCTATGATTCCTGAGTGGGGAATGGTATCCAAAGATTAGAAGGGCCACCTATCTTATTTATTCCATACTGTTACACAGTTATTGCACGTGGCACAGAGGTTATAGGATTGCAGAGTGTCTACAGTTACCTGTACAGTGGATGACAACATTGGGCCTTGTAAAGTGGACATTGGGACATGTACTGGGTGGGGAACAGCAAAAAAATTGCAAACCCCCCAATGGATATGGTTCTCACACAAACACACCCCCACACAGGATACTGTTCTTGCGCACATGTGCACACACACACACATTTGTCAGGACTGAGATTAGAACCTCTACTTATCTAGTTACTGCTACTACAGTGTTATGCATTTATCGCATGCTCCACAGAGCTTATAGGGTGAAGGGTGTCCCAAGGAACTTCTAAGGTGAGGAACATCACCGGCCCTTGTAAAGTACGGTAATGGGTGATGTACTGGGTGAGAGAGGCCACAAAATACTTTACCTACACATATACACACTTACCCAAATGCACTCACACTTTTGCCAGAACTGAGATTAGAATCCCTGCCTAACTTATTTGTACTATAGTGTTACGCAATTATCGTGCATGCCACTGAGTTGTTGGGCTGTGGTCTGCCCAAAGGTACTTCTAAGGTGACTGACATCAGCAGGACTGCTAAAGTGGGGCAATGGGAAGTGTACTGAGTGTGAATGGGCTCAAAATCTTTAACCTACAGACACACACACTTTTACATTTGCCAGCACTGAGATTAGAACGCCTACCTAACTAGCTATTTGTACTATAGTGTTACGCAAATATCACATGCGCCACTGAGCTTGTAAGTCCGTAGGCTGCCCAAAGGTTCTTCTAAGGTGACTGACTAAAGTAGGGGAATGGCAGGTGTACTGGGTGTGAACAGGCTCAAAATCTTTAATCTACAGACACAAACACTTTTACATTTGCCAGCAGTGAGATTAGAACCCCTGCCTAACTAGTTAATTCTACTATAGTATTACACAATTATCACATATGCCACAAGACTTGTAGGGCTGTGGGCTGCCCAACGGTACTTCTAAGGTGACTGGCATCAGCAGAACTGCTAAAGTACGGCAATGGGAATTGTACTGAGTGTGAACAGGCTCAAAATCTTTAACACACACACACTTTTACATTTGCCAGGACTGAGATTAGAGCCCCTACCTAAATAGTTATTGAGTTATGTAGTTATCACACACACCACAGAACGTATAGGCAGAGGCCAGTCCAACAATACTTCTACAGGGAATGACAGCAGGTCTTGTGAAGTAGGGCAATGGGAGGTGTACTGGGTGGGAATGGACTACAACACTTATTCCTACACACACACACACACACTCACACACAACCACTGTTACATATGCCAGGACTGTGATTAGAACCCCTAATTATCTAGTTATTTGTATGATAGCATTAGGCAGTTATCACATGTGCTATAGAGCTTACAGGACTGAAGCCAGTCGAAAGGTACTTCTAAGGTGAATGTCATTAGCAGATGTAAAGTAGGCTAATGGGAAGTGTACTGGGAGGGTAAGGCATCATAATACAGGCACACACACAGGTAGGTGATGTGATATTCCAACCCCCACCTCAGTATCATCAGATAATGAATCTCATCTTCATGTGGACACATGCCAGTGGTTACAACTGGTATGCAACTGTCTGCAGCAGGACATCACTCTATGCCATTCAGGGTATCCCTGTGTATGACTCACTATGTGTGTCACTCTATCACTGTCTGTCCCTCTCTTCTCCATGTCTATGTGTGTGTATGCTTGACATGTTGTAATATGTTGCCCATATATGTGTGTGTGTGTGTGTGTGTGTGTATCACACACAACAGATGCAGATAAACCACATATGTGCCACCTACAGGTGGCTGTGGGTAATCCTGTCTGATGGGTGTGTGTGAAGATAGGTTTACATAGCTGTGTGTATGCAAAGACATTTGCACAATACAGAGATAAATAGTCCAATGTGGTTTCAGACATGGGCTTCACTTCTCTAAGTGTAGGGGTATGCTCAGTATGATCTCCTATAGTAAGTGTTGGAATCCATTCCAGGGATAGTCGTACTCCAGACCGGGGTGTGTGCTGCAGCCATACCTTGCAACCTGTTTGTGCAAGATATCTGGAGATAGGCTGCCAATATGGGGAAACAATGGGCCAAACATAAGGGGTACTGTAACTATTGCTCTTATCAATGTATGAGTTGCTTGAGTGACAGGGTTTGTTTAAGCAGACATTTTCTGACATATGTAATATTTCACACTGTACTGTATTGTGTCACCTACTGACAGATATAATCGGATCATCACAGTTATTTACCGAGAAATACAAGATGGATGATGCACAAACCTATATTATGAGGTAAAGGCTAGACATTCTTGCACAATCGGGCCAGTTGGGAGGTGTGGCTACAGCCGATTGACTGATGAATCTGTGTAAAAGGTCCAGCACCTTGGTGATATGCTGACTGTGAATTTCTTGGTTGTGCAGTATTCTTCTTACCTGAAAGATCATATCCTACAGATTCTCAGAAATTATCCAGATTCAAGCTTCAGATATCTGGTCGGTTTCCCTTAACACTGTGGTTTTCTAGGACATTTCTTGCAAATCACTCAGGGCTGCAGTCAGGGAATACTGACAGAATATTAGAGTTTCAGACTTCACACTCTTCATGACATCCATGTTACTACTTACACCCCCCCCCTCTGTTATTCTAGCAGCTAACATTATGAGAGCAATATTTCAAAAATGTCCCCATAATTGGTCCTTCATCCCACCATTATGGTATGGCTTTGTATAGATTTCTTCCTCTACGAGGTTGAGGTATGCTACTAACATTTAGCAGCATGGCCTTACATTTGAATTTGGTTGCCTGTTACGTTGGTAGTAGGGACCCCATAACATTCCCTACAAAGGCACTATGGATGAGGAATGGGCCTTTGCCAGAGGCCTGTAGGCCATGTGAGACTGCTGCAAGCCATCTGCAGCAAGGCAGTGCATTCTGTCACTCATGTGTTCCCAGGCTGCCAGGCAGTGGACCCCCCTGGGGTGACAATGTTAAGTGACAGAATGCACTGCTGTGCTACAAGGCACCATACCTCTTTACGTATGTGAGTCAGACATCTGGACAAAGCCATGAGTAATTGGGTGACAAAGGCCTAAATATACAGACCACTGTAACTACTGGCCTTACAAACTTGGAAGGGTGATACAATAACAGATTTTGCATTAGCATGCATTTTTCTATAGAGTATGAAGTCTGACACACTACAATCCATCAATATTTTCTGACTTTAGACTTTCGTGATTTGCCAAAGACTTGCTAGACAACCACTATTTCAGAATAAAGACACCACAGATATGATGCAAACCTGTGTACATTCTGCAAAAGTTCTGTACAGTTGTGAGGTATGGTAGGCACTATGTAGGTTACTCCAACCGGTGTACTGTTCATATGTGTGGCCCCCTGTACATGACCTGTCCAGCTTCCAGGCAGTAATGGTTACTGACATTTGGACAGTGTGTACAACTCCCACCATAGGTGTAGCTGACATGCAAAATAATTGACACTGTATTTTGTGGAACATGGCCATGTCTACCACAGTACTGTACCTAGGCCACTAGGACACAACAGCCATGAGAAATTGCTGGCCACATCCTAACAGTATTCCCCACACATATGCATAGCTCATTGACCCCTGCATATTGGGGACATGCAACAAGTTATCATGTTGATTGGGACAGCCCTGGCAATGTGTGTTCTGCTGCTATTACCCTACAAACTTTCATGTTACTGCATTTCTATGTGAATATGGGTGTGGGTGGGGGTACACCTGTCAACAGTACACATTTGCACAGACTGTGCTGATATTGGCTTTACATTTTGGTTCCAGTTAGCAAAGTATTGTGCCCTGTCTTGGAGAATACAGGCATATCACTAGAGACCACAGGTTAGATTGTAATGCCATACAATTGAGTTTCAGACTTCTTACCCTTCAGCATCTTACTGCAAATGCAAGGCCTGCTGTGATATCACTGAGTAAATCTGTAGGGGGTATTCCATCATTGTCACCATTTGTGTGCCTTTGCCAGATATTCCTTTATGGTTTCAAATGGCTGACTTGCTGTGTGAGTCTGGGGGTGAGTATGGGATCCCCACAGTGACATCCATGCATGTGACCTATGACCCCCTTAGTTAGACCCCACATATACTGCAGTGGGATTTGTCACCTTAAATGATACTGCATAGTGTGGGGAAGTCAGTATTGTGTAGCTATTTCCTGGTGTCCCACATAGCTGTCAGTTGTCTGCTACCATGCCAGTAGGCCACCCCGTTCCCTTGCATGCATGCAGCATTACCATAGATATTCTACCAAAACATAGTAATCCATTCATTTATCGTTAAGAAGACTGACTTACCTTGTGCCTGCATCAGTTGTGAGGATGGTGCTTGAGGGCTGCCTATGTTGGATGCACACAGTACACTGCCTACACATGGTAAGTTACAGGCAGTGCGATGTGTGTGCCATCCATTTTACTCTGTGTGTGAGTCAGAGAGGTGTCAGTCCCTGGTTCCCTACAGTGTCAGTGTGCATGCTGTGCATTGCCTGGTTGCCAAGGCCTGGGCATACTGGGTATGCCTCCATCTGCCTATGGGAGCTGGCTCAGGGACTTCCTCTTCTGAGTCCCTCTGTGCCTGTGGGAACCTTGGCAATGGTGGGAGGCTGTGTGGCCCTTCCCCGTGCTGTTCCTGCTGCAGCTGTTTCCGCAGGATCAAATTGTGTAGCATGGCACATATTATGAACATGTGTGCACATGTGGCTGGAGAGTACTGCAAGGCTCCCACCAGATATGTTAAGGCAGTGGAACCGTGACAAGCATCCCGAACAGACGCTCTGTTATGATCCTGGTTTGTGCGTGTGCCTCATTATGGCATTCTTGTGTTGGTGTGTGCGCATTTCTGATGGGTGTCATCATCCACGGCTCCAGTGCATAGCCAGCATCCCCCACTAGATGGCCATATGGGATGTCCCCACTGGACCGCAGTCTAAACCTCAAAATGCACGCACTCGAAGCACTCAGTATGGAGAAAATTGATATATGTGCAGTAACAGAAACCTGGTTTCAGGCTCCAGAGAGTACCCCAGCACTACCAGGCTACAACTCATACCATACATTTCAGCCACAAAACCTGGACTGAAATACAAAAGGCGGGGGAGTATCCATATTCATAAAGGATACCCACACTTCAGGTTAGTGGCACAGCACGATGCTTCAGAGATTATCCACGTGCAACTAACAATGGGCAAAACTGCTATTCAAATTATAGCCTGCTACAGATCACCCACCATGTCCTAGGACCCCCACTTTGCAGTCCTGGAAACATAAAAGTTATTGGGTGATTTCAATTACCCAAACATTAACTGGGAGAACTACTCAAGTACAAACTCCCTTGCCCAACATTTCCTAGAAGTTATAAACTCAAACACCCTGGATCAACTGGTCAAGACCCCCACCAGAGGTGACAGCATACTGGACCTGGTCATCACCAACATGGGCGACCGGTGTTCCACACCACAGGTCAACCCCTCGCTGGTTAGATCTGAACATAAACTAATCATTCTGGATATCCACATTCAGCCACCACCCTCGGTCAAAGAAATCACAGTGAAAAACTTTTCAAAAGCAAACATCACGTTACTTAAGACCGAGGTGGTAAGTTTCAAAGCCCCCATGCTAAAGGATAACGCTGTCCAAGCTGCAAAATCCTTTACTAATGCACTCTACGGGCACCTACAAGAATGCATGGATTGTGCTATCCCAAACAAAACCAAGACTCACTCCTCCAAGAAAGGGAAACCAGTCTGGTGGACCCCTGCCATAAACAAGCTATACAATAGAAGGAGGAAACTAGTCCAGAAAAGAGTAAAATCCCAAGAAGGGAAGTCATCCTTAATCAGTATCAGCAAGAAACTACATTCCCTCATAAAATAATCCAAGGCTAGCTTTGAAAGAAAAATTGCCATGGACTCCAAAGATAACCATAAGACATTCTTTAGCTATGCCAAGAATCTAAGTGGCAATTCTCAGATCTGCTCTGAGTTGGTGCAGAATGTCACAAAATATACTGAACAGACCGATATAGCCAACCTCCTGGCTGACAGGTTCAGTGCAAACTTCACCCCCCCACCCACAAAAGGGCCCATAACTATACCAGAAGAATGTAGTGCCCCTGAAATCACAGACACTCAGGTTAAAACAGTCCTCTCTAAAGCCAAAAACACAGCATCAATGGGACTGGACGTTGTCCCAGGCTGTGTCCTACACCAGCTCAAAGATGAACTAACCCCCTCACCTAAACACACTGTTTAAACTCAGCCTCTCCACAGGCTATGTGCCCACAGAGTGGCACACAACAATGGTTATTCCACTCCAGAAAGGTGTAGCCACAACGGACCCCGGGAACTATCGCCCTATAAGCCTGACTAGCTTGGACTGCAAAGCTATGGAGCGTATCATCATGGATCTCATTAACAGAGACATTGGGAAACTCCAAACACTGGACCCCACCCAGTTCGGCTTTGTTAAGAGCAGATCATGCCTCCTAAACCTGGTGGACTTCTTTGAGACAGTTACCAAGGCTATAGACGAGGGAAAGGTGGTTCACACAACCTACCTAGACCTCGCAAAGGCCTTCAACACCATTCCCCACTCAGGTATTACAGACAAGCTCACCAGCCTGAACATAACCCCCTACGTCACAAGATGGGTTGCCAACTGGCTCACGGACAGAACCCACATGGTAAGAGTTGCAGGAGATAGGTCTGACTCTAAACCGGTTACAAGTGGCGTTCCCCAGGGCTCAGTCCTAGGACCCCTCCTGTTCGGCATATACTTCTGAGGTACAGGCAAGCACAGGAGGACTATGGCTGACCAAGTTTGCAGATGACTGCAAGCTAGGGGCTATAACTGACTCTCCAGCTGACACAGACATCCTCCAAAAGGGTCTCACTGAGACAGATACCTGGTGTCAAAACCATGGCCTCAAGTTAAATACCAAAAAGTGCATAGTCATCCCATTTGGAAAAAAACAAAGTACCCACAAACTACCACATAGGTGGTAGCCCCCTAAATATGGAACACGTAATAAGGGATCTGGGGACCCAAGTAAATAGTAACCTCTCCTTTGATAATCACATTGCCAACGTGGTTAGAAAATCCTTCTATGTGGCCCACCTACTCACAAAAGGGTTTGCATCCAGATCAAAAGAAGTCATTGGGCCCCTCTACGCATCACTCATCAGACCCATCATAGAATACAATGCCCCATTTGGGATGTAGCTTACAAGACACCTGCAACAACTGGAAAGACCACAGAAGTACCTCACCAAGAGGATCACTGGCCTCAAGCAGAAGCCCTATGCAGCTTGAATGAAGAAACTCCAGCTGTACTTGGTTGCATACCGCCTATTCAGAGGTGATCTCTGCCTGACATACAAGGCCATGTCCAACCCAGAATTGATGGACATGCTCCACCTAAAGAAAACCATATCCCCTCGAGCCACACGCTCCAGGGATCTAAACCTCACCACAACAATAAATAGGAAGTGCTGGAGGGATATATTCCTGTCCCAGAGACTTTCCATGCTCTGGAACAAGATTCCAATCTACATTAGGCAGAGCTCCTCGCTAACCCTCTTCAAGAGAAACCTTGACGAGTGGATGGGAAATGGAAAGTTTACCCCAGGGATCACTTCAACGGCTCTGCTGGACAGAGGCACAGGGAACTAATCTAAGGGGGTGGCAAAAACCAGCACATTCCGGCTAGGCTTATAAATGCCTTCAGGCATTAGCCTAGTACCTACCTATGACAATGCCTGGTACAGCTGTGATGAATGCCAGATGTGGGAGTCGTGATAGCTTCCAGGGCTGCCAGCACATACATTCATGATAATGCTCTGGGCATTGCACACAACCTGGCAGCTGATGGAGGGGAAGCCCTTGTGGTTTATATAGACCCTACCCTGTTCACCCGGTGGTGCTTTGATGTGGATGTGCGTGCAGTCTATGGCACCCAGTACCTTCAGGTATTCTGCTACATGGTGGAAGAGATGCATATTGCTGGTCCTTTCCTCAAGGGTGTTGGGAAAGTAAATGTGCTCACCGGCATGTGGTAGGATGGGATCCAGGAACTGTTGAAGTACCCTGGATTCAGATGCCAGTGAGACCCCCATGATGTCCCCAGTAGGTCTATGGAAAGTACCTGTAGCTAGTATTCTTAAGGCTACACATACCTTGGTATCCACTGAGATGGGTTCCCCTCTGTTGGCTCTGGGTCTGAGTTGAGGCCAGCACAGCTCAATGATTTGCTGAAGTATCTCTCTGTCCACCCTGTAGCACTCTACTATCTCCAGATCATGTAGTCCCTGGTAAGTTACCCTGGGTCTGAACACTCTTCTCCTCCTCCTCACTCTCTGGCAGTTGTCAGTATTATCCTCCTCACAGCCATCAGCCTCTAGCATATACTGATGAATCAAAGCAATGGCAGACCTCAACACATTTTTGGTTAATTCCCCCGCATGTGTACACCAATGGTGCAGAGTTTGTGGGAAAAAACAGACTGTAAGGTGTTTGCATAGCTTATACTGTTGTGCTGCAGATGCTACCTGCATGATTGGCTGACTATGAAGCATTCCACCTGCCAGCTTGATTGCTTGTATTCTATTTCCCCTTTTAAGCCCTGTGGCACACAGCTCAAACCTTGTGCCCAAATGTAAACAGTCCTGCTATTTCCATTTTTTTTTTTTTTTAAGACCCAGTGCGTGCCACACAAACCCATTTAGCTAAGGTAAACAATGAGAAATGGCCCTCTCCTGGACATGAACATACTTTTCATTTCATGGAATAAGTCAATACAGCCTCAGACACACCTCCTTGCTTAGCTGTGCTTAGCTAAGCTCATCTGGGAGCTGTGGATCTCCAATGTGCTTACAACAAGCATGACACACACTCTTTTCATGTCTGCTACTCCTCCTGCTTACACCACTGACTTATAGCATCTCCACGGTTAGGTGCAGTTTGGCACTTTGCTTCTTTTTATGATTCAGTAAATTTAACTCATTAGCATACCCCACTGCCTTAGTCCCTAGTTACAGCACTACACCAGTGCCTTTCCCATTAGCAACCACTGTTCCCTGCTATTGTTTTGATTCTGCATGCCATAGACTATAATGGCAAAATGCAGATTTCACTTAAAATTGCCTTTTCACATTTTTTTTTTATTTTCGGCACAATCCCGTTTGCGGGCTGCTGCCCTAAGCTTAAACGACCAAGATTGGCCCAAAAAATAAACTTTTATTTTTATAATTTTGCAATAGTTTTCTATGCCAATGGCCATATATTTGGCCATTGGCATGCCTAAGGATTAGAATACATGCTTTAGTTTGAGCTGCCATGCCTCTGTTTTGATTTTTGTAGAAATATATTCGGCTAGTAGCCGAATACATTTCTGCATACTACACTATTCTGCCACTGATGCCTGCCTGTTTACTGGATCACTAATTGACCTCATTTGTATGGTTTTCAACAGCAAATGAGGTCATTAGCAAAATCCAGTCATGTCCATGGCAGAATAGTGTTGCCAGGCTAGTGCACGTCCAAAGGCATGTTTACTGGATCGCTCTGCAGCCATATTCTGTGCAGGAACGGCTACACTATTCCTGCACAGAGTTTTTTGCTCATCGAATCTTGGAGTAAGAGTTTTTTTCTGGCACTCTGGTGGGAGAAGTGGGCTGATTCAACCCATCCGAGTTGGGAACTGATGGTGGAAGGCTTATTTTGTGTTTATCTGATTGGCCTGAGGGCTTAATTGTGTAAAAGTCTTTCATCCTGCTGGTATAAAAGCCTTGCATTTGCACACTGCTCAAACATGGTTACCCCTGCCTTGTTGGTAAGCAAACCTCTTTGGTTTAAAATCCTCTATAGGAAATTCTCACTATAATCTCCCACTGTTCACAACTGCTCGAACAGCTGCCAGTTTGTGCAAAGGGTAGCACCACTACAGGTCAAATAGTACACTACTAAACACTCACACTTAGACCTTTAAATGACTCTCGCCTACTCCTTCTCCTCTAATAAGAATCTGAGATAATGGATAGGTGATTCCCTGTCATCTCGATTTCTGGCCTGCTGTATATGGGTATCCTAAGGCAATGTAGTTACTGCCTCATGTTCACTGGCAACCATTTAATTTTAGAACAGACAAACAAGTATGGGACAGCTGTACATACACAATGTCATTGGAGGCAAAGCTTACACACACACACATGAAAAATACAAACCAGGTTATTAGCATTACACCCAAAACAATCACTATCAACACTAAGGAACTAACACACAGACCAATATATGCGGAGTTACTCACTTGAAAGCTATCCAAACCTCCAAGACCTCCTAAAAGCATCTCTCAGTGGCCCTGTGCACACTCAAAAACACAGCACCTCATAAAACACATAACTTTGAAAATCATAGTAGCCACACTTCCAAGCCCATAAGGCAACACATCACATAGCCAAACATTTTAATTATTGGGGATTCCATTGCAAGACATACTTATGTCTCTCTTACCAGGCTAAACAAGGAGAAGATCACAGTGAGGAGTCTCTCTGGAGCCAGGATCAGCCAGATCACGCATGCACCTAGGTCTTTAAACTACAAGTACCAGTATGGCAGGGTCAAAGTCCATGTGGGTGTAAATGACCTAAGATGTACCTCACTGGACAATATGAAGAGACATGATGGAACTCTCTGAATATGTGTTCCAAGTGGGTATGAATCTAGCCTTGAGTAGCCTCTACCTTCACCAATAATGATGCCACAGTACCAGCAAAAAAATTACTGACTTCAACAATTGGCTCAGTTTCTGGTGTCATAACAAGGGGATCCAATATCTGTCAGCCTGGGGAGACATGACTGACAAACCACGATGTTTTGCTAGAGATGGTTGCACTTGTCACACATGGCTTCCGGATACTGGCAAAACCTTTACCGATCCCCACAGTGCCTTTTTTTTAGGCTGTGCCAAGTTGTTAAACCCTCCAACATAGCAAAATTCACCCACGAATAACTAAAGGTACTGCTGGTCAATGGTACGATTTTAAATAAAAAAAACTGCATTCCCTTAAAGCACTCCTCACCCTGGAGAATGCAGACATACGTGCAGTCACAGAAACATGGTTCAGAACCATAGAAAGCACCTCAACTATCAAAGGCTACAATGCTTTTCATACAATTTGATCCTCCTCAGCTCACAATAAAACAAAGGGAAGAGGTGTCTCAGTGCCCGTAAAGGACAACTACACTGCTAGACCGGTCCCAACAACATGACTTTCTTGAGCTGCTCCATGCCCAACTAACCAATGGTGTGACCCCCTACCATATCCTTGCTAGCTACAGATACCCTAACATAAGTCTGGAAAACCACACCTCTTACCTAAACCTACTGGAATCTCTTAACATTCAGATTAACACAATAATTATAGGTGACCACAACTTCCCCTACATAAACTGGGAGACTTATAAAACCCATAATTCACTTGCTCAAATGTTTTTGGACTTTGTCAGTGCAAACACCCTGAAGCAACGGGTTAGCTCCCCAACTAGAGGTAAAAATATCCTAGACCTAGTACTCACACACATGGGGGGGATGCTGTTCCTTTCCATGCATTAATTTCTCCCTGGTAAGATTTGCCCACAAAATGATCTCCTTTAGTATTAACACTAACCTAAATCCCCAATCAAACTTCAAACCAGTTACAAACTTTGCTAAGGCTAATTACCTCAAACTAAGTGACAGCTTACTAAACTTCCAAGCCCCTCCAAAACTGGATGACACTGCAGCCTACTCCGAGCTACACACAAAAGTGCTGTACACAACTATATTCATAGCTGTACAGAGGAGGCAGTGCCTGTCTGAGTCAAACAGATTATTACTGGCAAAAATAAACCACCATTGTAGTTCCCTAGCATAAAACAAAGTATTCAACAAAAGGAAAACAAACCTCTCCAAAGCCAAGAAGGAACAGACAAAACAATGCAAAAAGACACTCACCAGTCTAAACAAATTACAGAGTTGGTCAAATCTGTTAATGCAAACTATGAGACTATCTTTGTCTGGTGAAAGATAACTATAAGCCTTTTTTAATTATATTTGTACCCTTGGGGGAAATGCTTAGCAATGTGCTGAGTTAATCCTGAACAGCAACATTTACACCTAGCCCGAAATTACAGCAAAATGCTGGCCAACAAATTCAGTAAAAACTTCTCCCCTATCACCTCCTATTGCACCCAAAGAAATACCCACAACCATCCCCCTACCAGTCATTATGAGGGAACAGGTCCTTAATGTGCACACTAAAGTAAAAAACAGCCTCCATGGGTCCTGACAACACTCCAGGATGCTTCTTAAATAGCTTAAAACAGAACTGATCAGGGCTACTCGAAACCATCTTTAATCACAGCCTCTAGACGAGCTTTGTCCCAGAGAAATGGAGGACTGCAACAGATGTCCCTCTGCAGAAGGGGGGGCCCATCAACTGAGCCAGGGAATTACAGGCCCGTAAACTCTACCAGTCTTATCTGCAAGGCCATGCAGACAATTATCATGGACCTGATCAATAATGACAAAGGAACTCTCCAAAAACAGGACCAGACCCATTTTGGCTTAGTCAAAGGAGATCTTACCTGTTCAATCTGGTGGACTTCCAAGGGTACAAATATAAAGTAACTGAGACCTGGTTCAAGGCTCCAGAAAGCACCCCTGCAATACCAGGCTACAACTCTTACCACACTTTTCGGACACCAAACCAGGACCGAAACACTAAAGGTGGAGGAGTGTCAATATTCACCAAGGATATTCACACCACCAAGCTAGTTGCTCAACACAATGTGTTTGAAATTCTCCAGGTGCAACTAACACTAGGTAAGACTGCAATCCAAACTGTAGCTTGCTACAGATCCCCCACCATACCCCAAGATTCTCACTACACCTTTCTAAACATACTGCAAAATATTAAGATAGAACCAAACACCCTAATACTGGGTGATTTTAACTACCCTGCCATTAACTGGGAAAAATACTCGTGTACCAACACCTTTAGCCAACGGTTCTTGGAATTCATAAATTCCAATGCCCTGGATCAACTAATCCGTAGTCCCACCAGGGGCTCAAATATCCTAGACCTGGCCATTACCAACATGGGAAATCGATGCTCCACACCTATGGTCACCCCCTCGTTAGTCAGGTCTGACCATAAGCTAATCACCCTTAACATCCACATCCCACCCCCACACCCCAGTAAGGAAACCTCCATAAAAAACTTCTCCAAAGCCAACTTCATGCTACTCAAGTCAGAAGTGACAAACTTCATGACACCCATGCAGACGGGAACTGAAAGTTCAACTGCTGAATCCTACACTAAGGCACTCTACGAGCACATCCACTCATGCATGAATCGTGCCATCCAAAATAGAACCAAGATGCTCTCATCCAAAAAAGGAAGCCAATATGGTGGTCCCCTGCCATAAACAAACTTTACAACAAAAGGAAGAAACTGTTGCAGAAAAGAGGAAAATCCCAGGATGCAAAAAACTCCTTACCAGCCTCAGTAAGAAACTGAGATCCCTCATAAAATCCTCCAAAGCTAGTTACGAAAATAAAATTTCCAAAGATTCTAAAGACAACCACAAGGCATTCTATAACTATGTCAAGAATCTAAATGGCAATGCTCAAATCTGCTCTGAGCTAAAACAGAATGGCATTAAATATTCTGATCCCAAGGATATTGCCAATATCCTGGTAGATCGATTCAGTGCCAACTTCACCCCCCTCTCACCCCCGATGGCCGATCTCAATACCGAAAGATTGCCAAGTTCCGGTAATAACGGCCACACAGGTAAAAAAACGCACTCTCCAAAGCTAAGATTACAGCATCCATGGGACCAGATGACATCCCGGGCTGTGTACTACATGAACCACAATATGAACTGGCACCTCACCTAAGTGTCATGTTTAATCATAGCTGTTGAAGCTATTATTTACAAATATGAATCCCGCTGAAATGTTTTACAAAAAGTCTAGTACTTTTATTCCTCAGTTGTCACCAGTGCTATTGGCTTTTACTAATATAGTTGAAATTGAATTAAGGTCCCTATATACAAAGAAATGTGATAAAATAAGAAAATATAATTTAACATATGGGGAATATCAAGCTTTTCTGGAATTAAGGAATGATAAAGAATTAATTATAAAGCAAGCAGATAAGGGTGGGGCCACTGTGCTTATGGACAGAAGTTTTTATAATACAAAATTTAAAAATTTTCTTGCTGATGTCAACACATTTAAACAAATAACCTTTGTAGAAGTAAAGAATCAAATAATGCAAGTAAATATGGTTATATATGACATGCAGTTAAATAATGAAATCACGGGGGGCGTGGCCAAGGATGAACACAGGATAGCAGCAGATTTCTTCAGCTCCACCAATTTCATTACATTGACAGGAATTAATTACTTAAAAAATTAATTCTTGAAGTAATTCTCTTTCTAAATATGTTTGTTTTATATAGTTCTTGAACTATATCTAAAAAAGAAAGGAAATCTTAATAATATTCCTGTCAGAAATTACTTTGGAAATTTTCCTGTCAGTTTATCAGTCTGAAATGAGTTCCAGTAAGACAAATTCTCAAGACTCCAGCATCAAGAAAGAACTTCAGTCTCTGATAATTATAGTCCAGCAACTTACTGCTAAGATGGATAAAATGGATACTAAAATAGACACTTTCATAGAAAAACTACAAAACAAATAGACTTGTTACATATGGACCTGCAACAACAGAAGATCCAGATGACAGGCATAGAAGAAGCTGTGAATGACATGGAAAATAAAATACAAGAACAGGAAATCAACATTGAGTTTCTGCTGAAACAAAATACACATTTACAAACAAAGCTGGATGACCTGGAAAATAGATCTAGGCGCAATAACATTAGGATTTTTGGACTGCCAGAAAATATTGAAGGTAACAATATTACTTCTTTTTAACAACATGGCTCCCTAAAACTTTAGATTTACCAGAAGCATTCTCTTTTGGTATCGAAAGAGCACATAGATCTATAGCTAATACTAACTCTAACAAAAACTATCCTAGATCAGTTATAGTTAGATTTCTATCATCTTTTGATAAAGAGATGGTTCTTAAATCTGCTTGGGCTAAAGCTCCTGTTAAGTTTAATGAGACAACTGTGCGTTTTGACAATGACTATTCTTCCATGGTAATTGCTAAAAGAAAAGTTTTTCTGCCACTAATAAGGGAGCTTAATAAAGCACAGTTTAAAACATACCTTCTGTTTTCTGCCAAGCTTAAAATCTTCCTTCCTGATGGTCCTAAGGTCTTCGATGATTTAGACTCTGCTTTACTGTTTGTCAAAGAAAAAAGGATTTTGGATAA